>NW_021318823.1:243536-260227 GCF_001605985.2 Dendrobium catenatum | reverse complement strand
ACATGATATTGATTTTGTGTTGTGGATTGTTCTTCCCTATGTTAGAGAGAGAGCTCCTATTCTCTAATATTTGAAGGATATACTCACAACTAAGTTTTTTTTAAGGGTATATTAAAGAGTTTCTAGCTTGCAAGAGTTAAAAAGGAAAGAGGCCAATGAAGCCAAATTAAAAAGAAAGCTATATACACAAAAGTGTATCAAAGAATCAAAAGATGCTCAAAGAGCCAATCGAAGTGACAAGAGGCATAAAATGAGCCCACTAAATGCAAGCTATCCTCTCTTTGTTAAAACTCTTAAAACTTAGAGAACTCATTGATTATGTGATGCTTTCAAAGACTTGATTTCAATTTCCATGATTGAGATAAATTACTTTGTTTTATTAATTATGAGATATTTTCTTTGTAAATAAGTCTTGAATGGATCTTCTTATCCTATTTAGTTATTCTGAGTTAGGCCTCTGTTTTCCAAAAGTAATTTTATACCATAAAGGATGTTCGATCTAGGGTTAACAGAATCAGATGTTCTATCTTCTTTTGATTGGGATTTGTTAAACTCCTTGATCTCTTGGAACTTTAAATGTTTAACTTTTTGAGAGATTCTCATATAATGCCTCCATAAAACAAAAAAAAATTATTAGAAAATTAAAATAAAAAATATTCATTTTTTTTAAATTTTTCTTGTATTTTTGCTTTTTATTAATGTATTTTTGTTTGTTTTTCTTTTGTTTTTTATTTGATGGCTTTGATCATCACCATCCTTCTTTATATTTCAAATTTTAGTCACATCATCCTGGCCGATACCTTTATCGTCCTGGACGATAGGGCAAATTCTCTTCAAAATCAATCTGCTGACCTTTTATGTACTTGCTGTAACTCATCGTCCTGGACGATCCTATATCTTCCTAAACGATCTGATCAAACTCCGTTGCAATCACGATGATAGTCCTGGCCGATAGAATACTTTCGTCTGGCCGATGCATTTTATGTGCATCGTCCTGGCCGATACACTAGATCGTCCTGAACTATCCACGTGTCAGCACGTTTGAATCTTTAAAATCGATCCCGGACGATCCATTATTATACAATCGGCCGGGCCAATCCACTGTTTGTCCTGGACGATACACTTGGAAGTGATTTAAAATGTTTTAACTTCGGCCGGTATGATCAATTATTGTGCATCATCCTGGACGATACACTTAATCGGCCCGGATAATCCGCTTTTTCAACGGTCATCCGGATTGACTCCTCGGGACGATCGCCTGTGTCTAATCGGCCTGGCCGATATTTGATCGGCCCGGACGATCGGACCGGCTTTTTGACCAATCGGCCTGTATGTAATTATTGAGCCATATCGGCCTGGACGATTCTGCGATCGGCCAGGACGATATGGCCATTTCTTTAAATTCTGGCCGTTCCAGCCATGGTTTTTCACTTTCCACCCTTTCTCCTCTTGTGTTTTCTTGCTAACTCCTCTCTATGGCTGGTGGGAAACATGTTCGACAAACTTCTGGGAGTTCTTCGAGGGCTAGGATTGACCCTCGTTTCAGGGAAGCAGAAGATGAAGCCTCCTACCATGGTTATAAAGAGTGTGGGATAACTGTCTCCAGAATCATCAATCCTGCCCACATCTCATACCTGGTAATGGATCTTTTCGCTCACACTCCCTTTGCTTCATTCTGTCTCTCGCTTTCCCCTTTAATATAGAGTTTATTTGAGAATTTTTCGCAAACCTTCGCATTAACCCTACTTTCACAGCCCTGACCTCCTATGTGAATCGATGCCCTGTCGAAATCACATATCAGGATTGTGTTGATCCTTTACAGCTATCCACCACCGGGGATAAGCTGCACTTAATCACTTCTAATCCTGACCTTGATTGGTCCACAGCGAATCACTTCCTTCGCCAGACCAATGCACCTTTCCATGTTGGAGAGACTAGCTCTTTAGTCAAAGATGCTAGGACAATCCAACATGTCCTTCGCACCTTCATAATTCCAAAAGCCGGGGACCGAATTCACATCACCCCTCTACTTTCCCTCACTACTTTCTACATCATGGCTCATAGAGAATTTAATAATGCGGACCTAATTTTTGGATACATTGATCTTTTAACCACAATCCGTGATCCAGGTCACAAGAGGAAACCCAATCTAGCCTTAAGACACATCATAGCCTATGTCCTTGAAACCAAATACCAACTTCAGTATCCTATTCCACCAAACCTCCCAACTCCCTTCTACTCAAACAATTCCTTCAGTACCCTTTACAGTACTCGTCTCCAACCTGAGGAACCTCGGGGGGCTGGAGAGGAGGAGGCTCCCGCTCCCTTTCCTGACCCTGTTCCTCTACACCAGCACTCACCTGTTGATCAGTTGATAGAAAAGATTGATCGATGGGAGACCCGCTTTGATGCTTACGTTTCTGCACAGGAGCAGTAACACTCTGAGGACATTGCCCGCTACGAGTAGCACCGCACTAAGGATTTAGCCCGATTTGATAGTTAACTTACTCACCAACAGCAGCAGCATGACCAGGACAACGCCTGGTTCAATGCTCAGTTTACCACGCTTGCCAGCTACTTTCAGCAGCCACCTCCACCACCTCCATCTGATGATCAGGAACCTTCATTTTTCTAGTCTGTGTTTTTCTGCTGTTTGTTTCATGTTTTCTGTTGTTTGTCTTTTTAGTCTGTTTTAGTTTCTGTTTTCTCTTTTTTCTTTTGTGTGTCTGGACCCTCTTTTTGTGATGACAAAAGGGGGAGTAGGAATGTGGTGGGAAAAAGGGGATGTGTTTGTAACTTTGAAATTCTAATAAACTTTTTTTTTTTGAATTTTTCCTACTTGTGTTTTCCATCATCAAAAAGGGGGAGATTGTTACAAATCTATTTTCATGGCTTATATTTTGATGATTGACAAACACTATTTTTCTTGGACTACTTGTTGCTTCTAACTTTTCAGGAATTGAAGATCGGACGAACAGACGAAGCCAGTTCAGGAATGCATAGGATTAGGGTTGAGTCAGTCTGTACTTTTATTTTTCACTTCTTCAGTCTTTTGTAATGGTCAAAGAGACTGATGCTAAGTAGCCCTACACACTCACTTGAGGGACTTAGAATTTCTATTTTTACTCATATCGGCCAGGACGATATGTACATTGTCCTGGACTATCAGACTTAAAACAGAAAGTCTAAATAAGGATTCTTAATTAAGGCAACCGTCATTAATATCGGCCTGGACGATACGTGTATCGGCCAGGACGATAAGCTCAAAATAGAAATAAATTGCCGCCATAAAAAATTAAGGTATAATGTATTTTTAAATTATCGGCCATGACGATCATTGATCGGCTTGGACGAAATTCTCAAATTATGTCTAATTGATCAGGAAATCAAGGGAGTAATTAAGGATGATTGATACGATCATATCGTCCTGGACGATCGCAGGATCGGACAGGATGATCCATTCAAAAACCTTAAGTTACTTCAGGATGATAAATATCAGCCAGCTCGTATCCAGGGCGATGCTCAAGATGATTTTCCCCCAATTTGAACTGATCGGCCAGGACGATATTAATATCGCCCGGGACGATCAAGCCAGTTTTCAATCGTCCAGGAGTGCATCCAGAGCGATGCTCTGGCCGATCTTCTGAGATTTGTATTGATCGTCCAAGCCGATGTCCATATCGGCCTGGACGATAAAGTCAGCAACTTGCAATTAATGAGCTCCTTTGAAGCTCTTCTATTTAAGACCTCTTGTTCAACATTTTTAAGAGACCTTTGGCTACTGCCTTGACCTGAGAAGGCCTTGAGGAGAGAAAGAGAGAGTGGGAGAGAGAGAGAATCTTGTGAGGGGGAGCTTGTGAGGGGATTCACAAGGGTTGCTTCAAGGATCGCTCTGCTTCTTCTTCGTCTAGAGTTTTTCGTCCGTGGAAGGGTCGGTAGAGGTAAGGAGTTAGCTTTTGGTTGTGGTTCTCTTCCAGTTTCAGGAGGAAGCAAAAGGAGATAGGTTCTCTGCCTTGCCGGGGTGGCAAAAAGGAGGTTCCTATAAAGGCTTCTCTGCCTAGCTGTGGGGGCTAAAGGAGAGTCACGTTTGTAGTGCAATACTAGGAGGGCACCTCCGGGGAGTGGATGTAGGTCGAGTTGACCGAACCACTATAAATTTATGTATTCTTGTTTCTTGCTTCCACACTTTTAATTTTGCATTTATTTTTATGGTATGATTTTGGTTTATGTGTTTTTACTCTTTGTGAAAAGAAATTTTTTCAAATACCAATTCACCCCCCTCTTAGTTAGCTTCAGACTAAGTTTATAAGGGCTTAACATCCCTAACGAACTTTCAATTTAAGATGTTTTAACTTCGGCCGGTACGATCAATTATTGTGCATCGTCCTGGACGATACACCTAATCGGCCCGACCGATCTGCTTTTTCAACTGTCATCCGTATTGACTCCTCAGGACGATTGCCTGTGTCTAATTGTCCTGGCCGATCTCTAATCGGCCCAGATGATCAGACCGCCTTTTTGAAAAATTGGCCTGTACTTAATTATTGAGCCATATCGGCCTGGACGATTCTGCGATCGGCCAGGACAATATGGCCGTTTTTTTAAACTCTGGCCGTTCCAGCCATGGTTTTTCACTTTCCACACTTTCTCCTCTTGTGTTTTCTTTCTAACTCCTCTCTATGGCTGGTGGGAAACGTGTTCGATAAACTTCTGGGAGTTCTTCGAGGGCTAGGATTGACCCTCATTTCAGGGAAGCAGAAGATGAAGCTGCCTACCATTATTATAAAGAGTGTGGGATAACTGTCTCCAGAATCGTCAATCCTGCCCACATCTCATACCCGGTAATGGATCTTTTCGCTCACACCTCCCTTTTTTTCATCCTGTCTCTTGCTTTCCCCTTCAATACCGAGTTTCTTTGAGAATTTAATACTGCAGACCTAATTTTTCGATACATTGATCACTTAACCACAATCCGCGATCCAGGTCACAAGAGAAAACCCAATCTAGCCTTAGGACACATCATAGCCTATGTCCTTGAAACCAAATACCAACTTCAGTATCCTATTCCACTAAACCTCCCAACTCCCTTCTACTCAAACAATTCCTTCAGTACCCTTCATAGTACTCGTCTCCACCCTAAGGAACCTCGGGGGGCTAGAGAGGAGGAGGCTCCCGCTCCCGCTCCAATTCCTGACCCTGTTCCTCTACACCATCACTCATCGGTTGATCAGTTGATAGAAAGGTTTGATCGATGGGAGACCCGCTTTGACGCTTACGTTGTTGCACAGGAGCAGCAACACTCTGAGGACATTGCGCGCTACGAGTAGCACCGCACTGAGGATTTAGCCCAATTTGACAGTTACCTTACTCACCAGCAGCAGCAGCATGACTAAGACATCGCCTGGTTCAATGCTCAGTTTACCACGCTTGCCAGCTACTTTCAGCAGCCACCTCCACCACCTCCATCTGATGATCAGGATCCTTCGTTTTTCTAGTATGTATTTTTCTGCTATTTGTTTCATGTTTTCTGTAGTTTATCTTTTTAGTCTTTTTTAGTTTCTGTTTTCTCTTTTTCTTTTGTGTGTCATGACCCTCTTTTTGTGATGACAAAAGGGGAAGTAGGATGTGGTAGGAAAAAGGGGATGTGCTTGCAACTTTGAATTTCTAGTGAACTGTTTTTTTTTTTTTTTTTTTGAGTTTTTTCTACTTGTGTTTGCCATCATCAAAAAGGGGGAGATTGTTGCAAATCTATTTTCATGACTTTTGTTTTGATGATTGATAAACACTGTTGATTCGCTTGACTGCTTGTTGCTTCTAACTTTTTAGGCATTGAAGACCGGACGAACAGACGAAGCTAGTTCAGGATTACGTAGGTTTAGGGTTGAGTCAGTCTGTACTTTTCTTTTTCACCTCTTGAGTCTACTTGTAATGGTCAAAGAGATTGATGCTAAGTAACCCTACACACACACACACTTGAGAGACTTAGAATTTCTATTTTTACTCATATCGGCCAGGACGATATTTACGTCATCCTGGACAATCAGGTTTAAAACAGAAAGTCTAAATAAGGATTCTTAATTAAGGCAGCCGTCATGTCCATATCGGCCTGGACGATACGTGTAATGGCCAGGACGATAAGCTCAAAACAAAAAGAAATTGCCGCCATAGATAATTAAGGTATATTGTATTTTTAAATTATCGACCAGGACGATCATTGATCGGCCAGGACGATCATTGATCGGCCAGGACGATCATTGATCGGCCTGGACGAAATTCTCAAATTATGCCTTAATTGATTAGGAAATCAAGGGAGTAATTAAGGATGATTGATACGATCATATCATCCTGGACGATCGCAGGATCGACTAGGATGATCCATTCAAAAAACCTTAGTTACTTCAGGACGATAAATATCGGCCAGCTAAAAATAGGGCGATGCTCAGGACGATTTTCCCATGATTTGAACTGATCGGCCAGGACGATCATGAGATCATCCTGGACAATCAATCCATTTTTCAATCGTCCAGGAGTGCATCCATGGCGATGCTCTGGCCAATCTTCTGAGATTTGTACTGATCGGCCAGGACGATGTATATATCATCCTGGACGATAATGTCGGCAATTTGTAATTAATGAGCTCCTTTGAAGCTCTTCTATTTAAGAGCTCTTGGTCAACGTTTTAGAAGACCTTTGGCTGCTGCCTTGACCTGAGAAGGCCTTGAGGAGAGAAAGAGAGAGTGGGAGAGAGAGAGGATCTTATGAGGGGGAGCTTGTGAGGGGATTCACAAGGGTTTCTTCAAGGATCGCTCTGCTTGTTCTTTGTCTAGAGTTTCTCGTCCGTGGAAGGGTCGGTAGAGGTAAGGAGTTAGCTTTTGGTTGTGGTTCTCTACCAGCTTCAGGAGGAAGCAAAAGGATAAAGGTTCTCTGTCTTGTCGGGGTGGCAAAAAGGAGGTTCTTGTAAAGGCTTCTTCACCTAGCTGTGGGGGCTAAAGGAAAGTCACGTTTGTAGTGCAATACTTGGAGGGTGCCTCCGGAGAGTGGACGTATGTCGAGTTGACTGAACCACTATAAATTTCTGTGTTCTTGTTTCTTGATTCTGCACTTTTAATTCCGCATTTCTTTTTGTGGTGTGATTTTGGTTTATGCGATTTTTATTCTTTGTGAAAAGAAATATTAAAATACCAATTCACCCCCCTCTTGGTTAGCTTGGACCAGTTCTATAGGGTTTAACATCCCTAACAAACTTTCAACACGCATGTAATCTTCATATTTTAGTGCACAGAAAAATAGTTTAAATATTTTGTATTAAGTTATGCTAGATCTCTATCATGAAAAGGCCATTCAAAAAATGAATGTTCAATTTTAATGCTATTTATTTTACATGTTGGTGCAAAATAACCTTCTTTAATAAGCCTCTACATGCGATAATCTATAGATTGCAAAAAGGTGGACATACGAGTTTTCCATAAATCAAATAGTATATTATCAAATAAGGGTGTGGTCGAGTAATAGAATACCCTTCCACAGTGTTTTGGTTACCAAAGTTATCCATAAATGAAAATTAAAAGTTTTCTAAAACTTGATTTTATGAATCTTTCTCTATTACCACTTGAAAGTTCAATAGGGTTGTTAAGCCCTTATGAACTAGCCTAAGGCTAGCTGAGAGGGGGGGGGGGGGGGGGGGGGGGGAATTGGATATTTTAAAAATTCTTTAGAGAAAAAGAACTTATTTAAAATCTTTTAAAAGATCTTTTTTAAAACCTTTTTTTTTTTTTGAATATTTTAAAATAAAAATGATCAAACTTTGATGCAGAAGCGATTAATAAAACAAATAAAAAATTTTAACCATAAAATCAACCAAAGAAAAATAAGATGGAAAATTAAAATATGGAAAAGTAATAAGAAAGAATATACCTGAATTTATAGTGGTTCGGTCAACCTAACCTATATCCACTCCTCGGAGGCGCCCTCTGAGTATTATACTAATAACTATAGTGTCTGTTAATTTTCTCCCACAATAACCCAGAGAAGCCCTTACAAAATCCTTTTCATCAACCCTGGTGAGGCAGAGAACCCATACTCTTTTGCTTCCTCCTGAAGCAGGCAGAGAACCCCAACTTCTTTTACTTCCTCCTGAAGCAGGTAGAGAATCTTTATCTAGTGCTAACAAAGACCTCCCAAGATCCACCAAGGAGCAAAAGATGAAGATTGAAGAAGATGACTTGAATCCTTTCTTAGAGCAACCTTTATAAACACCTCACAAACTTCCCCTCATAAAAATCTCTCTCTCTCTCTCTCTCTCTCTCTCTCTCTCTCTCTCCCAAGCTCTCCTTCTCATTCTCTAAGCACTCTCAGGTCAGGATAATAGAAAAAGATATATCCATTAAAAATTAAAAGAGCTTAAATAGAAGGCCTTAAAAAATGCCTTAATGTTTAACTTACTATCAAAATTCATCCAGGATGATCATACGATTAGTTTAAATAAACCCTTTTAGTCAGAATGATCTAGGTTTTCTATATGATTAGAACATAATATTTATTCTGATCGTCCAGGATGATTTGGATATTGTCCCATACGAATAGTTCAAAATCATACATTATCATCCAGCAGATATTCAGGACGTCCAAGAGATAAATCGGGATGATATAAAAATATACTTGATAGTACAAGATGATGTTTGGATCAACCTATATAATTTGTTCAAAATTAGTGATTACCATCAAGTAGATAGTTCATAATGTCCAGGAGATTCAGTAAAAGGCTAAGGTTTTTCTTTCTAATCATCTATGATGATATGATCGATTAATTTAACCTTAATTACTTTTCTTAATCACCTGATTAATTTAGGACTGATTTATATGAATCATTCAAAATGATCATGATCATCCTGTATGATTAGTATAATTTTGAGAGATTAAAATATTTCCTAAATGCGTTTGGCAGCTAGTTTTTATGATTTGAGTGTATCATCCTAGACGAGGGGAGTATCATCCAGGATGATTTTTGTAAGCAAGTTTATATGACCCAGATGCCCTAATTAGGGCTTCTATTTTTAACTGATCATATAGGAAAATATATAATCATCGTGTACAATATGATAAAAAATAGAAAAAACTCTTACTCACTAAATTTCTTCCCTTCCCCTGGTGTGTATGTGCAGGGTTACTTCGCATTAGTATCCATCAAATTACATTTAACTCAAGTAAATATAAAAGATACATTTAAATAGAAATTACACACTGACTCAATCCTAGTCTACCTGATCTTGAGCTGATTGATGTTCCAAGTGAACTTGTAGACTTGAAAGGTTAGTGAGATGGGCACATAAAATAGATATACAAGAATGACAATAGTCAAGGAACAATAATATTTGTTATCATCAAAATTATAGTACTTGAGTCAAGATTTGCAACACCATCTATAACTTTCAAATACTAAACCCACCCTCATTATTCTCAACAAATCCCCTTACTAGTAACACATAAAGAATTTCCCACACACACCCCCCCCCCCCCCCCCTTATCCCCCCCCCCCCCTCATTCTCCCTATTAAGCCCCCCTTCAACTAAAGTTTATGATTCGACCGCTGTCCACTAGAAATTGCTAATAGCAATCCATATAGTTTGCACAAATCCTTTCAATGACCTTAAAAATTGGTTGAGCATGAGGCTTGAGGGACTAGAAGCAAGAAGAAGATCTCATCAAGACACCATTCATAACTCCTGACAATAGTAAGAAGAAGATGATAGAGCCCCTAGCTAATCCAATTTTGATAGATGTATTTCAAGAAGTTGCTAGACTTATAAGTAAAATAATAAATTTCATGGGCAATGAAATGCCAAGTAAAGAGAAACAATTGTTTATGGATGAATGTTTTGAAAAGTATATTTATAAGATGTTTTACAACATTTCAACTATATATTTATTATATATTTAATGCATATTTATTATGTATTAACTACATATTTACTAAGTATTAACTGTGTATTTGCTGCACATTTATCATGTATTTACTATATATTAGCTATGTATTTACTATATATTTATTATGTATTTACTATATATTTTTTATGTATTTACAAAGTACTTAATGTGTATTAACTTTGGTTGCAAGGCTGACATAATATTAACTTCTAGGAACATCATAATAAATAGAGCATACTTTGATGAAATTAATTAACAAAAAAATATATGGATATTAATTATATGGATGCCTTCACTATATTGTTATAAGAGAAGAATAAACTTATCCCTAATCTATACTAACCCTTTTTATACATTTCACCAATGCATTAGGTTAGTATTCATGTAATAAATATTTTTTATATAATATTATTTGTTGAGGCATTAGTTATGTCCTTATTAACTTCTTATAGGGATATAAGCAATACAATTAGAATAGCCATTTGTATGTCCAACATCTTAATAAGGTTTCAATGAGGGCATCCACTCTTTAACTTCATCAAATTTATCCACAATCAATACTGGATCCTTTTGGTTGGGAGGCTGAAGGAAAATGTTTCCAAATTTTATGAGTCATTACCCAATCTGACGCATAAGAATATTCTTCATGCCATCATAAGTGAGAGCAACATGATGTAGTATTAATTTTTTCCTCATATGGCCAGTCAACTAATATGTGTTTGTTATATTATTTAGATAGAAAACTTGTATGAGGAGATAAATGGATCTTTTTAAGGTGATATAAGATGATGGCATATATAAAGGATTATTATCCAAAGGAAGGACAATCGGGTAGAACCTAATATTTGGCCAGAAGAAATGCATAAATTTAGGGCTGAATTTGCATACTCACTATTTTGTTCATTGATGAAATAAACTTTTCGTGTAGACTTTATTTTGACATAGATTTTGATTTTACTAATATGCCGATAAAAAACATAAATTTTTATTATCAATAGAGGTGTGGAAATGCTTAGGAGATGAAGGTATTTCTTGGCTTACTAAACTTTTTAATACAATTTTGAAGACTAAAATGCAGCAAGATGAGTTGAGAATGAGTGTGTTAATTCCTATTTTTAAGAATAAAGGTGATGCACAAGTTTGTACGAATTATAGAGGAATTAAGTTAATGTGTCATACTTTAAAACTATGGGAACGAGTTATGGAGCATATGTTGCAGCGTGATACTAATGTTTCTCAAAATCAATTTGGATTCATGCCGGGTAGGTCAACTATGGAAGCCAAACATTTATTAAGAGGTTTGATGGAGAAATATAGAGAAAATAAGGAGGATCTACATATGATATTTATTGATTTAGAAAAAGCATATGATAAAGTTCCAAGAGAAGTGCTATGGAGAGTTCTTGAAAAGAAAGGAGTTAATAATGCTTATATTCAAATCATTAAAGATATATATATATATATATATATATATATATATATATATATATATGTTGCGGATTTGTTTTGATGGTTTATGATTTTGATGATATCAAAGTCTCTTATTTCTCTACGGCTGCCTTATCAACTGACATTTCAGGGTCACAAGATCAGACTGCAATTTGGAATCAGCTCAAGATTGGGTAGACTAGGTATGAGTTAGTTTGTACCCTTTTTCCTTTCTTGAGTCTTTTATAATTGGTGTGGCTCCTGAAGCTATGTAACTTTGCACACATGCACCTTGGAAGATTTTCTGACTATTCCCTAGAGTTTACTATTTTTGGTAACATCGTTCAGGATGATATTTATATCATCCTGGATGATCGGTTCAGAAGCAGAAAACCTAATTAGGGCATCCTCATTGAGGCAGCCATCATTAAGCCGATCGGCCTGGACGATACTTGTATCAGCCAGGACGATATGCTCAATTAAGAAAGAATCATCCTCCATGATCAGTTTAGGTATTCTTTATTTTAGGAAATCAGCCAGGACGATATCCACATTGTCCCGGACGATCTAACTCAATTATGCCTAAATTAATCTGGTATCTTTGGAAAGCATTAAAGGCTGATTGATTTGATCACATCATCCGGGATGATCGCAGGATCGGCCGGGATGATGTTGTGGATGATTGACATCTTCCAGCTTCGATTCAGGGCGATGATCAGGACAATTATATTCGATTTTAAATTGATCGGCCATGACGATATTACATCGACCTGGACGATATAACCAATATTCTTCTGATTGTCCCAAATTGTCCTGGGCTGATTAAGCTTAATTTGTAGTGATCGGCCAGGATGATATTCGTATCGGCCTAAATGATAATGTCGGTAAGTTGCATTAATGAGCTCGTTTTGAGATCTTCTATTTAAGCTTTGTGAATTGGTATTTTAAAAAATTCTTTAGGCAAAGCACGAATACAAACCAAATCACCACAAAAAAATAAGTGCGAAAAAAAATAAAAGCGGAAGTAGAAAAAAAAAGAACATAAGAGTTTATAGTGGTTCGGTCAACTCGACCTACGTCCACTCCCCGGAGGCGCCCTCCGAGTATTGCACTACAATCGTGACTCTCCTTTAGCCCCCACAGCTAGGCGGAGAAGACTTTACAAACACCTCTTTCTACCACACCCGACAAGGCAGAGAACCTTTCTCCTTTTGCTTCCTCCTGAAGCAGGCAGAGAACCTCGATCGCATGCTAGAACTTACCTCTCCCAACCCTTCCAAGGATAAGAGACTCTAGGGAAGAAGAAGTGGAATAATGCTTGGAGCAACCCTTGTGAATCCCCTCACAAAATCCTCTCTCTCTCTCATTTTGGTTTTCTCAGGTCAAGACAGCAGCCAAGGATATTCAAAAATGTTAAACAAGAGCTCTTAAATAGAAGAGCTTCAAAGGAGTCCATTAATTGCAAGTTGCCGACTATATCGTCCAAGACGATGGAAGATCAGTACAAATCCCATGAGATCAGCCAGAGTATCTCCCTGAATGCAAACTGGACGATTGAAAATTGGCTTGATCGTCCCGGTCGATCAGTTCAAATAAGAGGAAAATCATCCAGAGCATCGCCTTGAATTCAAGCTGTCCGATTTAGATCGTCCAAGAGTAACTAAGGTTTTTTTACTAGATCATCCCGGCCGATCCTGATATCGTCTAGGACGATGGGATCATATCAATCAACCTTAATTACTGCCTTGATTGTCTGATCAATTAAGGCATAATTTATGAATATCGTCCAGGCCAATCCTATATCATCCTGTCCGATTACCAAAAATATAGAATACCTTAATTGTTTATGGCAGCAATTTCTTTCTATTTTGAGCCTATCATCCTGGCCTATATACATATCGTCCAGGCTGATTTGCTAATGATTGCTTCCTTAATTAAGAACCCCTGATTAGATTTTCTATTTTAAGCTCGATCGTCCAGGCTGATGTAAATATCGTCCTGGCTGATTTGAGTAAAAACAGAAATTCTAAGTCTCTCAAGTGTGTGTGTAGGGTTACTTTGCATTAGTCACACTAAAGATTACAATTGACTCAAGAAGGGAAAAATAAAATTACAGACCGACTCAACCCTAATCTACCCCATCTTGAGCTGGTTCCATCTTCCGTTCGATCTTTGAGTTCTGAAAAGTCAGTAGATAAAAATAGTCGTACTTAAACAATATTTGTTTGCTATCATCAAAATCATAATAAAAAAATATGTTTGTAATAATCTCCCCCTTTTTGATGATGGCAAACATATCAAAAATTAATAATAACTAAACAATCTATTACCAGAACAAGTAAAAACATACTAAATAAGAGCAAGTACAAATACACTAATCAAGATCAAGTACAAACACACTACTCCCCCTTTTGACATTTCAAAAAGGAGGATAAAACAACAAAAAAATATGAAGAAAAAAAAACACAAGACAGAAACAGGAAGCAATCCACAAAAATTAGAAACTACAACTAAAAAACGTGGGATCCTGATCATCAGATGGAGGTGGAGGTGGTGGAGCCTGCTGAAAGTAGCTAGCTAGCATAGTAAAATGAGCATTGAATCAGGCTATGTCCTGGTCGTGCTGCTGCTGCTGGTGAGTAATATAGTTGTCAAAATGGGCTAAGTCCTCTGTGCGATGCTGCTCGTAGCGGGCAATGTCCTTAGAATGTTGCTGCTCCTGTGCAGCAACATAAGCATCAAAATGGGTCTCCCAATCTTTAAATCTCTCCACTAACTGGTCATACTGTGAGTACTGTCAAAGAGGAGTATGATTAGGAACAGGAGCAGAAGTGGGAGCCTCCTCCTCCTCAGCCCCCCTAGGTTCCTCATCCCCTGTGTGGAAACGAGTACTGTGAAGGTATTGAAGGAACTGTTTGAGTAGAAGAGAGTTGGGAGATTGGGAGGAGCAGGATATTGAAGTTGATATTTAGTTTCAAGGACATAGGCTATGATGTGTCCTAAAGTTATATTGGGTTTCCTCTTATGATCTGGATCGTGAATTGTGGTTAAATGATCAATGTACCGAAAAATTAACTCAATAGTATTAAATTCTCTATGAGCCATGATATAAAAAGTAGTCAGAGAAAGTAGAGGAGTGATGTGGATTCGGTCCCTAGCTTTTGGAATAATGGAGGTTCAAAGGACATGCTGAATTATCCTAACATCTTTGACTAAAGAGCTAGTCTCTCAAACATGAAAAGGTGCATTGGTCTGGCGAAGGAAATAATTTGTCGTGGTCCAGTCAAAGTCAGGATCTGAGATGATTATATGCAGCTTATCCCCAGTGGTGGATAGTTGCAATAGTTCAACACAGTCCTGATATGTGATTTCGACCAGGCGTCGATTCACATAGGAGGTCAGGGCTGTTAATGTAGGATTTATGCAAAGATTTGCGAAGAATTCATGAAGAAGCTCAGAATGAAAGTGGACAGCGAGATAAAGAATGAAACAAAGAGAAGTGTGAGCAAAGAGATCCATTACCGGATACAAAAGGTGGACAGGATTGATGACTCTGGAGACAGTTATCCCACATTCTTTATATCGATGGTAAGCAGCTTCATCTTCTGCCTCCCTGAAATGAGGGTCAATCCTAACCCTCAAAGAACTCACAAAAGTTTATCGGACTCCCTTCCCACCAGCTATAGCAAGAAACCAGTAAGAAAACACAAGAGAATAAGAAGGTTGAGGTGAAAACAATGGCTGGAATGGCCTGAATTTAAAGAAACGGCCATATCATCCAGGACGATCGCAGAATCGTCCAGGATGATTTGGTTCAATTATTGCGTACAGGCTGATTGGTCAAAAAGGCGGTCCAATCAGCTTGGCCGATTAGATATCGGCCAGGACGATTAGACACAGGCGATCCTCCTGAGGAGTTAAGCCGGACGACCGTTGAAAAAGTAGATCTTCCGGGCCGATCAGGTGTATCGTCTAAGATGATGCATAATAATTGATCATACCGGCCGAAGTTAAAATGTTTATAAATCTGTGCCACGTGTATCGTCCAGGACAAACAGTGGATCGGCCAGGACGATTGTCCAATAATGAATCGTCCGGGGCTGATTTTAAGGATTTAAACGTGCTGACACGTTGATCATCCAGGACAATATAGTGTATCGTCCAGGACGATGACCATAAATGCATCGGCCAGGATAAAAATTGTATCGGCCAAGACGATAAAAAAGATTGGAATAGAGTTTGATCATATCGGACAGGACGATAATGGATCATCCAGGACGATGTGTTATAGAAAGCTCAGAAAAGGTTCTATAGAAGGAATTTTGAAGAAATTATCCTATCATCCAGGATGATATAGGAATCAGCTAGGACGATGTGACAAAAATTTTGAAAATCAAGGAAAGATGGAGATGATCAGTAAAAACCTTAAACAAAAAAGAAAACAAAACAAAAACAAACACAAACACAAAAAAGAAACATTTTTTTTTTAGTTTTTAGCAGAGCAAGCATATGAAAAATTTCCCAAATAATTTAAATTTTAAAGATTTGAAAGATCAATGAGTTAACAATATCATAATATGAAAATGATAGAAAATCCGATCCTGTTTACCCTACCTCCGACTTCTTTCAGGATAAAAATTATCTTTTGAAAACAAGAGGTCTAACTCAGAATAAATTGGATAAAAAGAAGATCCGTTCAAAACTTGGTTACAAACAAAATATCTTATAAAATAGTATACCAAAGTAATTTGTCTCTTTCATGGAATTTGAAATCAAGCCTTTGAAAATATCAAATAACCCATGAGTCCTTCTAAGTTTTAAAAGTTTTGAAAAGAGAGGATAGCTTGCATTTAGTGGGCTCATTTTATGCCTCTTGTCACTTTGATTGGCTCTTTGAGCATTTTTTGATTTTTGATACACATTTGTGTATATAGTTTTCTTTTCAATTTGGCATCATTAACCTCTTTCCTTTTTAATTTTTGCAAGCTAAAAACTCTTTAACAAACCCTTTAATAAAGTTCTTAGTTGTGATTATATCTTCTAGATATTAGAGAAGAGGGGCTCTCTTTCTAACATAGAGAAGAACAAGCCACAAAATGAAAATCAAAATCATATGATAAGTTCAATGGCAAGATTTCAATTTACTTAAAAGATATATAAGAACTTTGGATCAAATATATAAGATAGACTATTGTAGCAAAATAAAAAGATCTTAATTTCAAAAACTATTTGTTAAAATGAGATAGACGTTTTGTTTTAGAAAAGAAAATTATATCACCAAAAGAGATTAGAGGGAGGGAAACCATCAACGGTGTTTTCTCCCTTTAACTGATTTAGAA
>NW_021318823.1:180588-242080 GCF_001605985.2 Dendrobium catenatum | reverse complement strand
GGAAGTGGAATAATAATGTCGTTAAGTTTACCAGTTGGAGGTGTGTAACCATCTGTAACAAGCATCCACATGCGATAATTAGTAGATTGTAAAAATATAGACATGCGAGTTTTCCAAAAATCAAATGGATATTATCAAACAAAGGTGGTCGGATAATAGAGTACCCTTCCGGTGTATTATGATTCCCAAAGTTAGCCATGTATCTAAATTCAAAAAGTTTTCAAACTTAGTTTTTATGAATCCCGCTCTGATACCACTTGAAAGTTTGTTATGGATGTTAAGCCCTATAGAACTGGCCCAAGGCTAACCAAGAGGGGGGTGAATTGGTATTTTAAAAAATTCTTTAGGCAAAGCACGAATACAAACCAAATCACCATAAAAAAATAAGTGCAGAAGAAAATAAATGCGGATGGAGTAAAAAATAAGAACACAAGAATTTATAGTGGTTCGGTCAACTCAACCTATGTCCACCCCCCGGAGGTGCCCTCCGAGTATTGCACTACAATCGTGACTCTCCTTTAGCCCCCACAGCTAGGCGGATAAGCCTTTACAAACACCTCTTTTTGCCACACCCGGCAAGGTAGAGAACCTTTCTCCTTTTGCTTCCTCCTGAAGTAGGTAGAGAACCTCAATCGCTTGCTGGAACTTACCTCTCCTAACCCTTCCAAGAACAAGAGACTCTAGGGAAGAAGAAGTGGAATAATGCTTGGAGCAACCCTTGTGAATCCCCTTACAAGCTCCCCTTCATAAGATCCTCTCTCTCTCTCTCTCTCCCTCTCTCTCCCTCTCCTTTAAGTTTTCTCAGGTCAAGACAGCAGCCAAGGATATTCAAAAACATTGAACAAGAGCTCTTAAATAGAAGAGCTTCAAAGGAGATCATTAATTGCAAGTTGCCGACTATATCATCCAGGACGATATGGAAATTATCCTGGCCGATCAGTACAAATCCCATGAGATCGGCCAAAGCATCACCCTGAATGCAAACTGGACGATTGAAAATTAGCTTGATTGTCCCGGCCGATTAGTTCAAATCAGAGGAAAATTATCCAGAGCATCGCCCTGAATTCAAGATGTCCGATTCAGATCGTCTAGAAGTAACTAAGGTTTTTTGACTAGATCGACCCGACTGATCCTGATATTGTCCAGGACGATGGGATCGTATCAATCATCTTTAATTACTACCTTGATTGTCTGATCAATTAAGGCATAATTTGTGAATATCGTCCTGGCCGATTACCAAAAATATAGAATAACTTAATTGTTTATGGCGACAATTTCTTTCTGTTTTAAGCCTATCATCCTAGCCGATATAGATATCGTCCAAGACTATTTGCTAATGACGGCTGCCTTAATTAAGAACCCTTGATTAGATTTTTTGTTTTAAGCCCGATCGTCCAGGCCGATATAAATATCGTCCTGGCTGATTTGAGTAAAAACATAAATTCTAAGTCTCTCAAGTGTGTGTGTGTGTAGGGTAACTTTGTATTAGTCACACCAAAGATTACAATTGACTCAAGAAGGGAAAAATAAAATTACAGACTGACTCAACCCTAATCTACCCCATCTTGAGCTGGTTCTGATTTTTGTTCGATCTTTGAGTTCTGAAAAGTCAGTAGAAAAAAGCAGTCATAGTGAAACAAGATTTGTTTTTTATCATCAAAATCATAATAAAAAAACATGTTTGTAACATAGCGCAATACTTGGAGGGTGCCTCCAAGGAGTGGATGTAAGTCAAGGTTTGACTGAACCACTATAAATCTGGTGTGTTCTTTCCTTTATTATTTCTGCATTTAATTTCTGCACTTTAGTTTTCATTGTGGTGAATCTTGATTATGGTTTTAAGATTGTGTTTGCTTTAATTATCGATTCACCTCTCTCTTAATTAGCCTTGGGCTAATTTATAAGGGACCTAACATCCTTGATAAACTTTTAAGTGGTATCAGAGTGGGATTCATAAAAATAATTTTTTGAAAACTTTTAAATTTTGATCCATGGCTAATTTTTATAATCATAATATTGCGGAAGGTTATTCAATCACTAGACCACCTTTATTTGAAAATAATATATTTGATTTTTGGAAAATTCGTATGTCTACATTTTTGAAATAAATTGATTTTCATATGTGACATATGATTTTAACTGGTTATTTTATGCCATCTTGTATTTTAGATGGAATTAAAACTAATATTCCTTTGAATTAATGGAGTAGAGAAGAGAAAATTAATGCTCAATTGAATGCAAAATCCTTAAGCTATTTTTTATGTGCTTTAAATTCTGAAGATTGTATGTTACTTTCCACGTGCACTACTGGTAATGAAATTTGGGATAAATTACACACCATATATGAAGGCACTAGTGAAATCAAGCAATCTAAGTTGAATATTTTAATGCAGGATTATGAACTATTTTGCATGAAAACTTATGAGACGATCTTAAACATATATACTAGATTTATTCAATTTGTTATATCATTACATGCTTTAGGAAAAGAATTTTCAAATTTTAAAAAAGTTAATAAAATTCTTCGTTGTTTACTAGATAAGTTTGATGCTAAAGTTGTTGTTAGTTGTGAATCAAAAGATTTGAATGAATATTCTATTGATAATTTGATTGGCTCACTCATTCCCTACAAGCAGACTTTGGGTCAAAGACTTTTGGATGTAGGTGAAATGATAGTGTTAAAAGCTGAAGATACGAAAAAAGATAGCTTAGTTGGTGACAAAAGCAATGACTTGACAAGCAAGTTTAAAAGCTCACTAAAGCATAAGCATCAACAAAAGTAGAATAAAGGTAAAAATGGTAATAATGTTAATATTTCTTCTCATATTATTTGCTTTGAATGCAGGAAGCCTTGACATATAAAAAATCAGTGTCCTAATTTGAGAATTCTTCCTGTAAAAGAAAAGGGAAACCAAAGCAAATTATAAACTGGGGAAATACTGAAAAGCAAAAAATTTCTTGGGCAGATCTTGCTTCTGAATCACTGATCAGGAGCAAAATGATGCTTAAATTGTTTTATGTGTACTTTTTTATGTTTGCATGTTTTGTTTGTTCTTTTTTGTTTATGTGATTTTATTTATTGATTATTTTTTTCTTCTTCTTCTCTATTTTGTTAATATTTTTTTATCTTTTTCTTTAATTTTCTTTTCATGTGTTTTCTCTGATCAATACACACACTCACCTTTCTAAAAATGAAAACCTACCTCTTGTTTTTTTTAAAAAATTCTTATGAAAATTGTGTTTGACTTCTCTAAAAACAGTCAAAGGAAGAAAAATCATATTTTTAATTCTCAATCTCTTTCTCCTAAAAGAGGTTATTCTACTTTTGATTTAAAATATTTTTTCATATTTTAAATTGGTTTTTGAAACAAAATTTTTTATCTCCCTATATTTTATTTATCGCATAGGAATATTTTGCAAGTTGTTGAATCTTCCTCATAATTTTATTAATCAAGAAATTTGTTTTGTCAATAGGATGGGTTTACTTTTTATTTTTAAGATTTTATAAAGGTAGCATATTCAAAAAAATTGGCCAAGGATGCTAAAAATAAAATATGCGCAAAGATGCCAAATTAAAAAAAATACACATAGTGTATAAAAAATCAAAAGAAACGTGGTGCGCCAACCGATTATCAAGAGGTATAAAATGAGCCCACAAAATTTAATGCTTACCATTCTTATACATCTTAAAGCTTAAGAAAAACCTTGATACTCTCGATACTTTAGTTTGAACATCATGATTCCTAATTCAATAATTCGTGCATTATTCTTCTATTAGATATATTTTATGGAATGAGTTTTAAAAAATGACTATTTATTTCTCTAATTTATTCCTTGATTTAGATATTAAATTAAAAAGTTTTTGAGCCCTTTAAAAGAACTAGAGTTTGGATTATTAAATTCTGAATTTCTAACCTTTTCTAGGCTATGCGTTGTCAATAAAATTCTACTAAGTTTTTTATTAAAACCAAGAGGTAACTTTCTCATTTTAAGAATATTTGGTTTGTTCACTAGATCAGGGATTATTTTTATCTTTTAATCATTTTTGTTTTTATTTTTTGTGTCCCTTCTCTTTTTGATAATGTCAAAGGGGGAGAACGTACTGTTGAATTTGTATCCTTTTTTTTCTTGTATTTTTTCTTTCAAAAAATTAAAAATAAAAAAAAAATTTTTATCTCCCATATCTTTAAAGTTTTATTTTAGTGAGGGAGAGATTAGGAGAAAATGTTTTCTTTTTTGTAAATTCAAATAGAAATATATGCCATCATAAAAAAGGAGGAGATTGTTGCGGATCTTTTTTCATGGTTTATGATTTTGATGATAGAGAACACTCTTATTTCTCTATGACTGCCTTATCAACTGATATTTTAGGGTCACAATATCAAACTATAATTTGAAATCAACTCAAGATTGGGTAGACTAGGTCAGATTAAGTTTGTACCGTTTTTCCTTTCTTAAGTCTTTTGTAATTGGTGTGGATCTTGAAGCTATGTAACTTTGCACACAAGCACCTTGGAATATTTTCTAACTGTTCCCTAGAGTTTGCTATTTTTGGTAACATCACCCGGGACGATATTTATATCATCCTAGACGATCGGTTCAAAAGCAAAAACCCTAATTAGGGCGATGATCAGGACAATTGTACTCGATTTTAAACTAATCGGCCAGGACAATATTACATCGGCCCGGACGATGTAACCTATTTTCTTCTGATCATCCCAAATCATCCCGGGCTGATTGAGCTTAATTTATACTGATCGGCTAGGACGATATTCGTATCGGCCTGGATGATAAAGTCGGCAAGTTACATTAATGAGCTCATTTTGAGATCTTCTATTTAAGCTTTGATAAGACACTTGGTAAGTGTCTTTGGAAGCCATTGTAGCTTTGTTCTTTTGGGGGGGACTTGAAGAGAGAGCTTGAAAGAAAGTGAGGAACGGGTGATGTCTGAGAGAGGAAGGAGATCCTATGAGGGGGGACTCAAGGGAGTGTGGAGGGGGATTCCAGGCTTGCACCTTAATATCGCATATTTAAGGCTCATCTTGAGAGAAGTTCACAGAAGAAGAAGATCTCTTTGGTGTCAAAGGACCCGGCGACTTCGCCGCACCGGGGAAGATGGAAGTGATTTTGTAAGGGCTTCTCCGCCTAGCTGTGGGGGCTAAAGGAGAGATACTTAGTTTAGTGCAATACTTGGAGGGTGCCTCCAAGGAGTGGACGTAGGTCAAGGTTTGACTGAACCACTATAAGTCTGTTGTGTTCTTTCCTTTATTATTTTCGCATTTAATTTCCCCACTTTGGTTTTTGTTGTGGTGAATCTTGATTATGGTTTTAAGATTGTGTTTATTTTAATTACTGATTCACCTCTCTCTTAATTAGCCTTGGGCTAGTTCATAAGGGGCCTAACATCCCAGATGAACTTTTAATATATGCATGAGCGATTACTTGTGTTCAAACACAAGGTGGTTTGACCAAGTATTTCCCTATTTCGGTTGGGTTACATAAAGGATCAGCCTTAAGCCCATATCTTTTTGCTTTAGTCATGGATTTTCTCACTAGACATTTGCATGAGGATGTACCTTGGTGTATGATTGTTGCTGATGATATTCTTCTTGTTGATAAGATTAGAGAAAGAGTTGAAAGTAAACTTGTATGGAGGTATAGACTAAAGGTTTTCTCTTGAGTAGATCTAAAACGGAATATATGGAGTATAATTTTAGTAGTTTTAGAACTAGTGAGGGGATTGTGATTTTGGGCGATCAAATCATTCATAAGAGTACATGTTTTAGATATCTTGGATCTATTGTTCAGAGTGATGGTGAAATAGATGGGGATATTATCAGCAGAATTCAAGTTGGATGGTTGAAGTGGAGAAATGCATCTGGCTTGTTGTGTGATAGAAAAGTACCCCTCAAACTTAAGGAAAATTTCTATAAGATGGTAGTGAGGCTTGCAAATGCTTTATGGTGCTGAATGTTGGCCATTAAAAAAGAAGCATAATATTAAGTTAAGTGTGTCAGAGATGAGGATGCTCAGGTGGATGAGTGGCTTTACCCTTAGAGATTGGATAAGAAATGAGCATATACGTGAAAAGGTTGGAGTAGCTATAGTAGCAGATAAGATTAGAGAGAGTCGCCTTAGATGGTTTGGTCACATAAAACGGCAGCCTTCCAATGACCTAGTTAGGAGAGTAGAGGTATTAGATTTGACTTATGTTAAGAAAGGTAGAGGTAGACCTAAAAAGACCTGGTTAGAAAATATTAGGAATGACCTTTCTTTATTAGATTTAAACGAGAATTTGACCTTTAATAGGACACAATGGAGAAAAAGGATTCATGTAGCCACCCCACGTAGTGAGATAAAGGCTTGATGATGTTGTTGTTTATTTTGACATAGATTTATAATATATTCTTTGATTAATTTCTCGAGTAAAATAATAAATCTTATAAAATAAAGATAATTTTTGTATTAAAATTGATACTTATATTAATTTTTTATAAAATTTATAATGAATATGTAGTCAATCCCTTAATGTCATCGTAATGAAGTTATGTTGACAATTTATCAAAAAAAAATATTACTTATACAATAAAAACATAGTGATATTATATTGACATTTTATCAAAAATATTTTCTATTATAAGTTTAATTCTAAATGCATACTCAACAATAATACTTTTTTTTTAAGTTCATATTGAATGAACATTTGACACATGATGAGTATAAATAATGTTATATTTTATATGTTAAATTATTAGTAAAACTATTTTATTTTAGTTGTATTTTTACAAGAAAATGTAAGAAATGTTTAAAATTTTTGAGTATGGTACAACACTATGTTGTCGGACACTACACCGCCAGAGTACTATCATCGACACCACCAGAGTACCCAATATGGAAATGGTGGTTCCTAGACTCTATTTAACAGTGCTGCAACATCGGAGGAGTTAGCACTATAAAGCCCAATCTAAGTCATCACAGTGTCGTGGCCGTATTTTCGAACACTACCAAGCCAAGGGGTGTGCCGCATGGATGTTGAAGTACTCAACCATCAACATCACCACAATGCTACATTTGTAACTCTTCAGGACACGACTTTCCAGTGAAATGACATGTCTATTCATTAAATAATAGATCCACACCAATGAGAGCAACAATAATTCGATGTTTATTCATTTTATGGGCACAGCAGTGCAAGTGCCTTACGCGCTGCAGTGCCAAAATTTGTTTTATGTGCTTTTTTATAAATAGTTCATTTATAATGATAGTAAGGGAGTTTAATCACTTAGTTAATTTCAGTCTTCATAATACTTATTTATAATTTTCTTAAGAGTGACAACTAAAGGAATTTAGGGAGTACTAGATCCACTTTATAAGAGTGTTTGATCAACATTTATGGAAGCAATTCTATAAGTTTAAAGAGAAGTGTAGAGGATATTATTGAACTCATCTCGTGATATCTTTTTTTAATGCTTTCTTTCTTTTGTGTAATTAATGAAAATGAGTTTCCTTCATTTGTTCTTCATGTGTGGCTAAATTATCTAGTTTTAGATTGATGGTGTAAATGAAATGTGAAGTACCAATGAATTTTCTTCATAAATAATTTAATGATAATTTCAATATACTAGGTCTTCTCTTAATGCTCATAGTGGCTATATATATAGTTAATATCAGGTGTAATATGGAGCCTATGAATAAGAAAATAGGCACCACCAAGTAAATCTGATTAGTATGATGCAATATATAGGCATAGTGCTTGACATATACTAAATTCATAGAGATGAATTATAATGAGGGGATTTTAGTAGTACACACTTTACTTACTATTCTAAGATTTTTATATTGTGACAGATTATGGGTGTTTAGGGTGGTATTGAGGTTGAAAGGGTTTAATATGTATTTTATATTTTAACGCTTGACTGAGTTGTCAATGATTCCTATGCTATGAATATCATCAATATAAAATAGAAATATTAGGAAACCAATTATATTTACATTCCATCAATCCAAAATATTTTATCCAAATAGTATTTCATTTAAAATTTCTATTAATTTTAAACTAAGTGATTAAATCCCCACCAAAGTTTATTTTTATTGAGTAGGATAATTATTGTAATTATTGTAGATAATACTAGTATTTACAAGTAAACATTCTTCCTCATGGGATTGATACTCTGCTTTATCATTATATTACTTGATTCGACGTGTATACTTGTGTATATTAAGTGGTGTTTTTAAATTTTTTTAATAAAAAAACCTAAGTATTGTTTAGGTATTCATAGAGCCCTAAATCATTTTCATAATTCATTAGGTTACTCAATCGCCCCCATAAATACATCATTGATACACAATTAATACACAGTAAATATATAATAAATATGCAATAAATTTATTCTAAATATACAATTAATACATAATAAATATAAAGTAAATATGTAATAAATATGTAGTAAATAAGTACTAAATATATAATTAATATTTAGTTGTTATAAGTATAAATAATTTATTATTTTATGTTTTATTTCTTGAAAATATATTATTTTAGTAGTGTTGTGTAGAAAAAATACAAAAAATGTATAGAATTCTAAGTCTCATCTAATGTCGTGGAGTCAGAAAAATCAATTCTACAACACCATCAAAGGCACTATCAAAGTGCTACAACATTAACATGGTGGTGCTAACTTCTCTGTTGGATAGCATTTTGGTGTTAAAATGGTTAGCTTTGTAATGCCATGTTCATTATCTTCAAGCGATGCAACATCACAATCTATCACACCTCAGTGCCAAAATTGCCATTTTGGTGTTGCAACATTCAAAAGCCAGCAGCGTTGTGGCATAATAGTTCTAACTACCAAAAGATATAATATTTCAGCAAAAGGATGTGAGTACTCACTAAATAATTTATCCACATCAGTAAGCATCATGACAGAGCTAAAATTGTAGCGCAGTAGCGTTAGTTCATTTTTTGGGGGTAGTGGCATCGATCTCTCAAGTGTGGCGGCACTAGTTGGCTACTTTTTATTTTTTTTATAAATAGTCATTATGTTATGTTTTTAAGAGAGTTCAGTCACTTGAATAATTTTAGTACTTTTCATAGTACTGCTTTAGATCTCTCTAAGAGTCAAATTTAAGAGAGACTAGGGAAGTACTAGATACAATCATTAGAGTGTTTAATCAATATTTGTTTAAGTAACTCTTCACTTTAAGGAAGAAAGAGTGTAAAGAAGATATATTGATCCTTACTGATGATATCATTCACTTATATTTTCATTCTTCTTGGTTTTCTACAAAAATGAGTTTGCTTATTTTTTCTTCAAAGTCTAGATAATTCTTTAGTTTCGAATTGATGATATATAGAGAATATATTAAGTACTAATAAGAATTCAATATTATCCCACTCTTTATTTAATGCATATTATGGTCATAAAATATAGTGTAATGTATAGTTTCAATAGAGGAATGCAAGAACAACCAGGAATATTAAAATAGTATATTTTTATACCTAGACATAATATGTAAAATATTTTAGGTTCTTAAGGAAATGATATAATTATAGGAAGTCAGCAAATATCCTTTTCTCCCCTAGAAACTCAACAAAGGTCTAGGGATGTATATACTTTGAATAATATTAAAAATAATAATTTCACTAAGAAAGATATATAACTTACATTTATCAATCCAAAATATTTATTTAAATATTGTATCAATTATTTTAATTTTTTTATTTAGTGATTGAATCTCCACAACCAATAATTTTATTTTAGTAGGATAATTTTGTAATTAGAGTAAATTATAGTAGTTTATTGCAGAAAAGTATAGTTTCTAGTGGATTTGACACTCTACTCTATTACTTTTTTACTTGATTCGATAAGTATATTAGCTTAATTAAGTGGGGTTTATTATTTTCTATCAAAGAAAACTTAAGCATTATTTAGGGGAGAGAGACTTAAACATTTTTATAATTCAAAATTACACTCCACATTAATCCCTCATCAAGTTGTTCAAGCCATTGTCGGGGAAGTATTTCACTTTTTACAAAATTTTAACTATATTGTTGAATTAATTGCATAGTTAGACCCACTTACATATTTTTTTTTTAAATTGATTTGATAACTAATTATATTTTTTTTTGGTTGCATGCTTTATAGCCAAAAAAAAGAACTTTTGTCATTTCATCTTAAAATTGAGAGAACCTTTTCTAAAATTTGAAAAACCAAAAAGATTTTGAAAATGACTTAACTTGTGTTAAATTTAAAAGCAATCTAGACCTTTAAGGATTATACAAACCCTTTAGTAGATGTAATTCATCAAAGCATAAATATACCCAAAAAATAATTTTGAATTAAAATTAGCTATTATTTAAATGGTTTAAAACTCTCAGTTTCAAGGAACTCCTGTAGAAGACCAGGAAACTAGGTACAAGCTAAAGGAAAGGCTCACATTCCTTCTTCAATAAACTAGATAAAGAAGAAGGTATGCTAGCAAAAGAAAAATACTCAAAACGAAAATTATTCTCTAAAGCCAAAGTAGCACAAAGATTGGCTACCTTATTACAATCTCTATGAACATGGTGAAAAATTACCTTATTGAAGTCGGCCAAGAATAGGAAATCTTTGTCCTCCCAATTGCTATATTGCCACGTCTTTTTATTCAAAGAATTTTGAATGAACTTGATGATGTTGTAGTTATCACCTTCTATTATTATACCTTTACTATCTAGCATCCACCTTTGAATATACTTCTTTATCAACAAAATAGTCTCCATTTCAAGTTGTGCCACATCTCAGTGAACTCTTCTTTCCCCAAAAGCAAGTAATAATCTTCCTTTGTGATCTCTAAAAGCTGCTCCAATTCCAGAACTATTAGAAATCCATAGAGATGCATCAACATTTATTTTGATCCAATCTAGCGGTGGAGGGTGCCAAACATTTTGAAACTCCCTGAGGAGATTAGCACCCTAGCTATCTAGGATTAGATTAGCATGAATCATTACAGTAGATAACACATTTGCTGCAATCATTGAGCTCGGTAGAGTAGGTTTACCATGTAATTTCTTGTTTCTGTCTTTCCATCATTCATAAATTGAAGTACAATAAACCTTGACCGTGTTAGAAGATGGAACAGAAATTCTCTTGAGTTTTATCAAACATTCATCCAGCGAATGAAAAATGGGAATATTAAATCCCCACTCTTGCAAGTTTAAGGAATATCCATCAAATACTTACAATGGACATCAATATGCTCAAGATTCTCCACTTGTTGACATTCTCTTGCACATTATCATGGTTAATAAGTTTCCTATATGTAAGAAACTCATTCATTGGGATAGCAAACTTGCTCATCCTCCACCAAAACAGCTCCACTCGAGGGTTTAATTTCACCTTCCTAAGCCAAGATGAAAAACCAAAATATCCCTCTCCCATATCACGTTTTAATGAATTTTCATATGACATAGAAGTAAAAGTCTAACCAATATGGTGATGAATTTCTTCCATATAATCAGCTTTAACAATGTGATTGATGGGAATTTGCAATATATGAGATATAAGATCCTCATGAAAGAACTTTTGAAGTTCCTCCATGTTCCATCTTCCATTCAAAGAGATTAATTGATTAAGCATTACATCTTCCACTCCCGTGCAGTCTGCAAATGTTGGCCAAGATTCCAAACATTTATCTAGCATCCAAATGTCTTTAAGAACATTAATCTTCCTCCCATTCACCACTTTCCATTTTAGCAAAGGTTTTAAAAATTTTCCACCATCTATAGAATTTTCCAAGCCATAGAATCTCCTTGTTTGTTGTCAACATCAAATATATTATTACCAAATTTGGCAATAATGGTTCTATGGAGTAAAGAATCTGATTTTTGCATAAAACGCCAAGACAGTCTAGCCTTAAGAGGCCCAGATCTGCAAATTGTTGAAGCATCTCTCGGTTTACACAATTCTTCCCATGACACATAATGCATACCACTTTTACCATTGCTTTTATGCCATATAAAATCTTTGAAACATTTATCCACTTCATAGAGAACTTTCTTTGGAACCAGGGAATGAGTTGATAAAAAATTTGGAGTAGATAAAAGAGAAGACTTAGCAAGAGTAATCTTACTAGCCAAAGAGAGAGTTTTGCTACCCTAAGAGTTCGATTTTTGCAGAACATTATTCAGCAAATCATGAAAGTCAGATTTTACCAATCTTCTCAAAGCCATCTTAATGCCCAAATAATGCATCTCCTTAATTACTTTGTATCCCAAAATCTGCTTGACTTGATTCCTATTGGAATGGTTAGCAGCAAAGTTAAAAAGAATTTGGGATTTATAGTTATTCACCTTCAATCCCATCCAAGAACAGAAGTCAGCAACAATTATTTTCAACACTTTGGCTAGCTTTTTTGAAGATTGTGCAAAAATCAAAACATCCTCAGCATATAATAAATGAGTAATCTTTTGATCTCTTAGTGAAATTTGAATGCCCAAATCGTGCCCCCTTTATTCAATTGCATTTGAGAGTAACTGAGAACACATAATGAATAAGTAAGAAGATAGAGGACATCCTTGATGAATCCCATTTTCAGCCTTAATCCAATTAGACACTTTCCCGTTTAGTAGAAATGAAAATTTGACATCTCTAACACACTCCATAATAAGTGAAGAGATCTTTAAAGGGAATCCAAACAATTGTAAGACTTGATTCAAAGTCTCCCAACACATGTTATCATAAGCTTGTTCCATGTCAAGCTTAACCGTCATCATTCCTTTTTTGTTTTTAGAAGTCCTGAATTTATTAATGACCTCATGAGCTAATAAGCAGTGAATTGACATCAATCTTCTAGGAATGAATGCAACCTGTTCTTCTGAGATAATTCTATTGATGCAACATTTCAATTTATTCATGATCATAGTTTCCACAAGCTTATAAGTAGTTTGACACAAACTTATGGGCCTATAGTTTGTTTGAACTAAGGGATTTTTAATCTTGGGGATAAGGACAACCAAGGTATCTCTCCATTCAGCATGCATATTATAAGTTTTGAAAAAGCTGTCAATAACTTTCCATGTCTCTCCTTCCACAATTTTCCAATAAAATTTAAAGAAGGATGCAGTAATACCGTCCAGTCTAGGAGATTTATTGTTCCCTTGTTGAAAAATAGCCTTAATAAGTTCATCTTTAGTAAAATCTGTATTCATCAGATCAGCTTCTACCGGAGAAATTCTCTGGTTTTCTGGAATAGCTGTCCAACTCGTCAAAATGAAGTCTCTAGCCTTCCATTTTAAAAAAAAAATCATAAAAAATTGCTTCAATGTGATCAAAATCCTCCAAAAGATTACTATTTTCATCTTTGATTTGTCCAATAAGATTTCCATTTTTCTTAGCAGAAGCAAAGTTACGAAAGAAATTTGAGTTAAAGTCACCTTCCTTGTGCCATCTTGCTTTGGCTCTTTGATTCCACCAAGTAGATAATCTCCCCAACGTAATATTGAGTGCATGAACTTTAGTTCTAAGCAAATTCAGCTTCTTCACCGTAAGCCCTAAATCTATTGATTCTTTCAATTGAAGATCCAATATCTCCTTCTTCAATTCTTCCTTCAAAGTATTCAATTCTCTATATTTATTCTTGTTCTAGAAGTAAAGAGATTTTAGCGTTCTTCTTAATTTCCTTTGAAGTATTGTAGCTTCACTGCCAAAATATGTTCTCTTCCAAGCCTTCAATACAATTTTCCAAGCTGCAGGATATGATTTCCATGTATCTTCAAATATGTTTATTAGGAGGCTCAAACACCTTACATGAATTAGGACTGTGATCCAAAGGTACCCTTGATAAATCTCAAACCAATGCCATTGGAGTTCTTTGTAAGGCTACAAAGTTCATCAAGCACTATCCAATCTCTCCCAGATTCTGGCTGCACCTTCTTTGTTGTTACACCAAGTGAATCTTTGTCCAACAGAAGCAATTTCATGGAAATCATTATTTACCATATAAACCTTCATCTCCTTAGGTCCCTTAGAAAAATGGAACCTCTTCACTCCCCTTTTATCATCCTTGGAAAGAATGCAATTAAAATCACCTCTAATAATTGAAGGTACATCAAAAGGAGAACATTTTTCAAGGGTCTCCCACATAGTTTTTCTTATATACAGATTTCTATCTCCATAGACCACTGCCACATTCCATGTGCCCAATAAGGTACTATTAAGAACACCCATAACAACTTGAAAAGAATGTTCAATTACTTCAAATAATACAACATTATTATCCCATAATACCAATATACCACCCAAAGTTCCTTCAGCAGGATGATAAAAAAACTCCCAATAAGAATATTAACATCTCTTCTATCAATACTAGACATTTTAGTCTCAGTTAGACCAATAAAAAACCCACCATTATCCTTCATGGTCTCCTTAAGATATAGAGAGGCCTCCCATTTTTTGGGCCCCCTACAATTCCAGAAAATGAATGAGGACATTAATAACCAGGAGGGGAAGATTCCCCAGCTTTTTTACCAACTTTACTATCCCCTCTTATCTTCCTATGAGTAGCTTCAACTGGGCCTAAGGATTTCACTTCCTTGGCCAATTTGTTTTTATAAGAATTTGTAATTTGATCTCCTATATTCAGTATTAACTCAGAACTGCTTGGCTGAATTGTTTCTGAAACCGTTATAGTTTCATTAGAGTCTTCAACTCTGTATAAGTCTTCTGCTTCAGCAACTTCAATAACTTCTCCCTCTTTATGCTCATCCCTCAGGATTTGGAATTTATTATTAACACAAATATCATTAGTTTTGTGTTCCTTTATAAGCTCTGCATTACACAGCTTCCTACATTCATATTGATTTTCAGAGACATTTTGCGGCTTTTCAGAATTTCCATTCTCAACTTAATTCTCCTGCATTCTTTCATTCTTGTTCTGAACAACACTAACAACAGGTTTGAATTCCTATTTCTTTCAAGTTGTAGTTTCCTCATTTTTCCTAAAGTTTCTGAATCTTCTATTTCTAAATTTTACATGAATCTAGGGTCTATATTCATCATCATTATGAGGCTTTGGGACTTGTTCAGTAGCATTGTTATCAGCCATCTTCACTTGGTTGATAGTAGAAACATGTTCCTGATTTTGAAGGGGCTTGATATCAGGACAAAGAGATTTTCTATGTCCTACTCTTCCACTATGATAACACAGAGAAGTCATCTTCTCATATTCAAGTTTTTGATATATTCTTCCTTGAATTCCTTCAATCCAGTCTCCCTTAGGTAACTTGTTTTCAAGATTGAGACGGACACACACTCGTGCATATTCTGTTTTCCCCCATTTGAAAGAATTGCCATCAAGAAATAATGGTACTCCAATCATTGAAGCAATTCGAGAGATGTTCTCCTCATCCCAATAGCTCAGCGGTAAAAAAGGAAATCGAATCCATACAGCAAAGTAATACCTTTTAATGATTCTGGGAGAAAGATGTAGACCATTTATCCATGCCGATAATTTGGTTGCCAATATACTAGGGTCCACCACTCAGAACTTCCTCTATTGATTCAATGTTATTGAAGGATTAGAGAATCCAATCAAGCCCAAGGGTTGTTAAATGGAATTTCCCAAATGTACTACATTGTCTTCGGAGTTCCAAACTACAAACAGAAAAAGGGATATCTTTCCCTAGAACTTTAATCACAGAGACTTCTTCAAGATTTGCGAATTGGCATATCCTAGATCAGGATTTAGCTTTCCCTCAAGCCTATCCTCAGTCATCTAAATAGTTTCCATATTATAATTCAGTTTAATGTGTTGAGTCTTCTTCCACGTAGAGACAAAATTATCTTTGGATACAGGATCTTCTTTCTTTTCTAGAACAACCTCATTGATCTCAACATCATTTTCAAAATTGGTAGACAAATTTCTTCCCGTGTGATTCTGATCATTATCTTCTTGGACTCCCACAAACTTGTTAACCTTCAGAATCAGTTCTAAAGAGGAAGACACATCATTACCTAAACTCACAAGTGAATCAGGTTTTGATTTCTAAATCTTCATCATACTTTTTCATTTTCCTTCAACAGAGGAATCTTTCCGCATCGGAGGTCCATCCCCCTCTTGAATTACCGATTGGTTCAAGGTCTAACAGACAATTGATCCACAACATCTATTTTGAATTTATCATTCTTATGGGTGGTACCACCTGCAAGAAGTTGCCGGTGGTCAAGCAAGACCATCTTCAGCCGGCGTGGAAAGCCCGCGAAATAGAAAATTCAAAGAAACACTTCATATTTAGCTAACTTCTTACAAATTTGTATAATATTTAAGTATAATGGTGTTAATGATGATGTTATTAGACTTAGATTATTTCTTTTCTCTCTAAAAAATAAAGCTAAAATATGGTTAAATTCCTTACCCTCAGCTCTATAACTACCTGAAATAAGTTGGCTCATAAGTTTTTTGGTAAGTATTTTTCTCCTTAAAATATTTCCAAACTTAGAAATGGCCTAAATTCTTTTGCTCGATTTGAAGGAAAATTCATTAATGAGAGTTGAAAAGATTTAATGAAATGTTAAAAAATATATGCATCATGCATTACCTGATTATTTGATTATTTGAATATTTTATAATGGATTAGTATGACCTCTTAGTGTTGAGTCTAGTAATTAGGTATTCTTCCAAAATTGTTAGGAGATAACTACACATTTGAACAATAATGTTTGAAATCATCAAAACTTTATAAGTTGCAAAAATGTAATGCATGCAAATAGCAACTATCTTAACACTTAGAACTATAATTGATGGTGTAGCTAGAGGTTCATTAATATTTAAGCCTATAAATTAATAGATAAAATGGCTATTAATAAAGAAGTTGAATACAATATGAGTAAATTCTAAAATAGGAACTGAATCTTCAGGAGATCAAAATTTAATTGAAGATAATAATATACAAGGGATTGAAAATATTAATATAATTGGTAGATTAAATAATCACTATTCAAATACATATAATCAAAGTTTGAGGAGTCATAATAATTTTAATTGGTCAAAAAATAAGGGTGGTAGTAATTAATGGAATAATGGATAGAATAATCAAGGAGTAAATCAGAACACTTCTCAGTAACCTATTGTTAATCCTAGACTTACATATCCATTAGGATTTAATCAAAGAATCAATTTCGAAATAAAAAAATTAGCATTATAGGATGTAGTCATGTAGTTAAGGAATCAATTGTAAAATTAAACTATTTTTATTAAAAATTTGAAAACCTAATTAAGTTAGTTTGCAATTTCAATCAATAGTAAACCTCTTGGATCTTTACCAAGTAATACTAAAATTAATCTGCTAGAAAAGAAAAATAACATAATATAAGTCATTTTAATAATGGAAATAATATACCCCACCTAAATTAAAAAATCTAGACAAGTTTGGCTGAAGACTATAAACTTAGAGCTGTGTGGGAGGCAACTAATAAATAAGTTTAGTATATTATTAATTCTCACTAAAGTCTTTAAACTTAATGCTTTAAGGGAGGCAACCCACTTTATAATTTAGGTATGATTATTAGTTTGATTAATTTTTATTATTTGAATCATAAAAACTTTAGAGACGGAGCATTGGAGCACTATTTTTAGTGACACAATGCTAAGCTGGGTCTTCATGGTTTACAAATTCCAATTTTAAATCTTCCTCTACCTTGGAAATTATAAAAATGGCTTGTTGGAAGTTTAATTCTCTATCCATATTAGTTTTTGGGTATAATTCTATCTTTTCTTCCTAAAAATTCAACTTAAGCAATTGATAGGCTAAGCAAAGACAATCCTCCTCTAGGATTAGAAGTGAAGAACATTTGAAAAATGAAGAATCCTTTTCTCTTTTCCATAAGCATAGTTTTGATATTATTAATAAACTTCATAAGTTCAAAGATGAAGTTCATGAAGATACAAAAAGATACAAGGCATACATGAAGAAAATACATAAATGTGATGTTTTAGATTATGAATTTCATCCTGGTCAAGATGTTTTACTATTTGATTATAAGAAGAAGTTTTATCATGAGGAACTTAAATCTGGATTGGTTGGCTCATATTACGTTATTAGAATATATCTTAATGGTTCCATTAGTATTCAACATAAGAAAATATTTCACATTTTCAAGGTCAATGGTCATAAATTGAAACTATGTGATTAGATGAATAAGGAAATCTTAAATTTGGAGGAAGAGAAGATGTGTGTTTGTATCTTTGTTTTACTTCATATCTTTTAGAAGAAAATGCAGTTATGTGAGTAATTGGTATATGTAGTTTGAGCATGACTTGTTATTTAACTACTAACATATCTAATCATTAAGCTATATTATTCACTTTAAAATTCAAAGATTAATAATTAAATCTATAACATGTGATTCAAATTAAGCAATAATAAGGATGACTTATTAGTGAATTTTTTTCAAACTAGAATATAATCTTGTTCATTTTTATAACTTTTAGATTGTGATGTATTATCATATATTTTAATTGTTGAGATAGTTGCTACTTAGTTTTGAATGCTTGATATTCTTGCAACTTGTATGTTTTTGATGATTCCAAATATTATTGATTTGATTATTATTTCTCCTAGCATATTTTAGAAGAATTGTTTTTGCACTTGTGTGTACTAACATTTCAGGAAAATCATACTCCAGATTGTTGTAGACTTCAAATCAAGATCAGTTTAGAGTTTATTGTAATTGAAGTACGTATTTTTTATTTTATTGAGTCTAAGAGAGTGTGATTGTAATTGAGTAACTTAGCACACACACACTAGGGAGAGTTTAAAATTCATATTTTTTAAACTGATCATACTGTACGATATCACTTCGTACGGGACAATCTGATATGTTATTTTCCCCAACAAGCAGTCGAATGAACAAAAATGAATTTTTTTTAAGTATGGATCGTAAGGGATTATCCTAGTTCATACATGCTTTCACAAGTATGAATGTCTCGGGTTCGTCCTCACTCAAAAAAAAAAATTGCAAAGTATGGATCGTACAAGACTATCCTAGTTCATACATGCTTTTATGAGTACGAACATTTCAGGTTCAAGGTCGCGTAAAAATAATTTTTCTAAGTATGAATCATACTGTATGAACCTAGTTCATATATGCTTTCACGAGTATGATCTTCTCGGGTTCCAGATCTATAAAAATAATTTTTCTAAGTATGGATCATACTGTATGAACCTAGTTCATAAATGCCTTCCAGAGTATGAAAATATGAGGTCCCATTTCATCTTGATGTTTCGTACCGATAAATTTTGAAAATTTTTAACTGTTCATCCCAGATGAACTTTGTTTGTATCAAATGATGAATGGGTATGAAATGATTTCATATCAATTTACAATAGGTTCATATGCAATGGTATTTAAACTATTTGTATGTACGAAATATGATCATATTGTATGATCGTGTACGCTCAAAATTAAAAACTTAAGTTTTTTACATTATTTTTGTGTCTTTTGTATAAAAGATCTTCTAAAAACTGATGTAAAATTAGTTTTGCCTTCATGATTTTTCAAGGGTAATTGAAGGAGAGAGTGTGAGAGAGTATTTGAGAGAGATTTCTTGCTAGTGGAGTGTGAAGGGTTCACAAGGTTACTCAAAAGTATTGATCTCTATGTGATTTGTATTTTTCACTCTTCCTCTTATCTTTCTAGATTGCTAGGAAAATCTTTGGAGAAGATTTGGTTCTCTGCTGACACTTAGAGAGCATAAACAGCTGACGATTCTCTGCAAACATTTGGAGAGTATGAAAGGATGATGGTTCTCTGCTGACACTTAAAGGGTGTGAAAGGACAACGGTTCTCTGCTGACACTTGGAGAGTGAAAAATGATGATGGTTATCTACCGATACTTGGAGAGTGTGAAAGAATAATAGTTCTCTGGCAACACTTGGAGGGTATGAAAGGATGACGATTCTCTGCAACATCGGGGATTAGTGGAAGGGAGTTTTATAAAGGCTTCTCAGCCTTACTGTGGGAGAAAAAGGAGAGCCACTTTTGGTAATAATGCAATATATGAAGAGGGAGTCTTCAGGGAGTGGATGTAGGTCAAATTTGATCGAGCCACTATAAATCTTTATGTCATTTAAATTTTCACTTCTTATTTTCTGCAAGTTTTTTATTCTGTGGTTTAAAAGTTTTATTTTAAAATTTTAATTAACTTACTTCATAATTCAATGGTTTTAATTTTTAAATCCAAGAGATTTTTAAAATTACTAATTCACCCCCCTTCTCTTGGTTAGCCTTGGGACATTAGTTTAGGTTTAACAACATAATCTAGATTTAACAAGAATCAATAAGTGATATTAGAGCTTTGCTTCAAAATCATAAGTTTATCCTAAGTTTAGACAACTTTTTTCAAAACCATAAGTTTAGACTACTTAATGCAAAATGTTTAAGAAGTTTCTTTTATGCACTTAAGTTAGAAGACTACATGTAGGTTTCCACTTATAAAAGTGAAAAGGACATATAAGATAGACTTTGTATTACTTACAAAGGGACTAATGAAGTAAAACAATCTAGATCAAACATCTTATTACATGAATATGAATTATTTCATATGAAACCTAATGAATCTATTTTTGACATGTACATAAGATTCACTCATATAGTCACTTTTTTGCATGAATTAGGAAGGCAACTAACAAACGCTGAAATGGTTAATAAAATTATTTATTATTTTCCTACCATATATGATGCTAAAATAACTGCTATTACAGAGTCTAAAGATTTGAATGTTTACTCTATTGATAATCTTCTTGGTTCACTAATTGCCTACGAGCAAGGAGTGAGTCAAAGGAAGATTGATGTAGGTGAACAACGAAAGGAGAAGAACATTATACTGAAAGTGGAGGAGTCATAGAGTGATCTGTCACAACCTGAGGATGACGATGACATTGCCTTAATGACTAGGCAATTTAAAAGTTTTCTAAAGATAAAGTTGAAGAGACGCCAACAGTGGAATAGAGGTAAGTTTAATAAGAATGTTAACATTTTTAATGATATAATTTGCTATGAATGCTGGAAACCTGGACATATAAAATCAGATTGCCCCAATCTCAAAGCCACTCCTAGCAAGGAGAAGGTAGAGGAGAGAGCAAATATGAAGAAGGGAAAAAAGATATTTCATAATGCTTTTTGGGCGGAATCTGCTTCAGATTCATCAGAAATAGAAAAGGAGGGGGAAGTATCCAACTTGTGCTTAATGATAGATAATCTTGATTAGTTAGATCAAGGAGAGATATGTGACTTGACTTTTAATGAATTATTAAAAGTTTCTGAAAGGATTCATGACGCATTTAGAAAGCTTAAGAAAATACATGCTAGTCTGAATTTATAATTACAAGAATTGTAAAAAAAATTTGAAATCCTTAGGAAAGATCATGCATTGATAGCTAACAATCACATGAGTTTACCTGATGAATTTGATGACTTGAATAAGAAAAATGAAAATTTAAAATCATCCTATGCTCAATTGGAAAAAGAATTTAAAGATTTTAAGGATGAATTAGATAATAGAGAGCAATATTTGAATTATAGTAAGAATATATTAAAAGATTTAAACGCAATTCTTAAATTGAAAGTAAAAGCTCTTGAGGAAAATAGAAAACCCCCAACACTTGAAGATTTTATAAATCCTATTTTGAGGTAAAAAATTTGAAAACCCAAGAAGAGTAAGATTTACTATAAAAATTTGAGAAACCCATTTCATTAAGTAAAATATTATTCTTTTGGCATGATTGGACATATATCACACACTTGTACTTTGGAAATGAAAACTCATTTAGTATGGAAATCTAAGATGCATAAGTCAAGTCATATCATACAGGCATCTATTTTTAAATTGCCAAAAGGAGAACCCAAACTTGTTTGGGTTCCCAAGTCTAACGTTTGATAGTTTTGTAGGCACATCTCATACAAGGCCTAGTGAGGGTATTTGGTACCTGAATAGTGTTTGCTCAAAGCATATGACTGGAGACACTACACAATTTATAATGCTAGAACCTAGGAATAGAGGTAGGGTTACACTAGGAGATAACACCACTAGGAAAGTGGTTGGATCATGTATGATTGGAAACTTAGAAAATTTTTTCATTAAAAATATACTACTTGTAGAAGGCTTAAAGTATAATCTGTTGAGTATTAGCCAGCTATGTGATAAAGGATTTAGTGTAAAATTTTTTCCTTCAAGATATATATTAAGCCTAAATGGTAATAATATTTTACATGGATTAAGGGTAAATATTATTTATATACTATATTTAAATTGTATCAAAACTTGTAATGCTTTTTTCTTGAAAACTTTTTCTGATGAATCATGATTATGACATAGGAGATTTTGTCACTCTAGTATAAAAAATCTTAAGAAAATGACTCAAAAGGAGTTGGTTTGAGGAATATCAAAACTAGACTTTACTAAAGATCACCTTTGTGATGCATGTCAATTAGGAAAATAGGTGAAGTCCTGATTTCAATCCAATAAAGATCTTAGAACTAGTAAACCTTTGGAGATTTTATATATGAATCTTTTTGGATCGATTAGAACTGTAAGTCTAGGAGGGAAGGTATACGGATTTATGATTGTAGATGATTTTTCTAGATTCACTTGGGTTAAATTATTATATCATAAGAGTGAATCATTTAAGGATTTTATAAATTTTTTGACTTAGATTTAGAGGAAACTAGGATGTGAGAATTTAACAATCTAAAGTGATCACAGTAGTGAATTTGAAAATAAAAAATTTGAGGATTTTTATAAAGAAAGAGAAAAATGATTCTAATTTTTTTATACCTAGAACCCCTCAGCAGAATGGGTTAGTCAAATGAAAGAACAAAATATTAATTGAAGCCGCTTGAGCCATGTTGACAGAATATTCACTTTCTAAATATTTTTGGGCTGAAGCGGTTAGCACTACATGTTATATTCTGAATAGGGAAAATATCATATCAAAATTAAATAAAACACCCTATGAGCTTCTTAAGGGTAGAACACCTAATTTATCACATTTATATGTTTTTGGATGTAAGGTATTCATACATAATAATGGAAAATTTACCTTAAGAACATTTGATCAAAAATAAGATAAAGGAATTTTTCTTGGATACTATAGTATTGGAAAATCTTATAGAGTGTTTAATAAAAGAACTTTGTAAATTAAGGAGACCAAACATGTTGTATTTGATGAATCTAGAATTTTGGATTAGCAAAATTTAGAAGAGGATGAAATAAAAATTATCTTCCAAAGGATTGAGAAAGTTAATTTGGAAGAAAATTTGTAGTTAGAAAACTCGTTGCCTAGAGATTTGAGATTTTCTAAAAAACACCCTAAGGAATTAATTTTAGGTGAACCTAGTGAGGGTGTTAGGACTAGGCATGGACTAAGACAAGAAGTCAATCATTCTGCCTTTATTTCAATGATAAAACCCAAAAATTTAAATCAAGCACTTTTAGATGAATTTTGAATTTTGGCAATGCAAAAAGAATTAAATTAATTTGAGAGAAATGAAAATTGAGAATTAATTGTAAGTATAAAGGATCAAAGTGTAGTTAGAACTAAGTGGGTATTCTAAAAGAAAATGAAAGACTCAGGAGTTGTCATTAAAAATAAGGTTAGATTGGTGGCTAAGGGGTATAATCAGATTGAAGGGATTTATTTTGAGGAGACTTTTGCCCCTGTAGCAAGACTTGAAGCAATTAGGGTTTTATTAGCCTTTGCCTGTTTTAGAGGATTCAAATTATTTCAAATGGATTTTAAAAGTGCCTTTTTAAAATGGGTGATTCAAGAGGATGTTTATGTTGAATAACCTCTAGGTTTTGAAAATTCAAAATACCAAAATCATGTTTTTAAATTGAAAAGGGTATTGTATGGATTGAAACAAGCACCTAGGGCTTAATATGAGAGGTTAAGCACAATTCAAATTTATTATGATAACACTAGAGCCATTTGCATTTCAAAAAATCTTATTCAACATTTTAGAACCAAACATATAGACATAGTGCATCATTTCATAAGGGATCGTATATCCGAAGGAGAAATTGAACTGAACCATGTTTAAACTGAAAAAATAAGTTACATATATTTTTACAAAACTACTAGCCTTTGATACTTTTAACACATTAAGAATAAGGCTTGGTGTGATTGATCTTAATGCTTAATTAAAATTTTCTGCAAACTTGATATGTGTCTTTGTGTGTTTTTGTTTTTATGCTTTGTTTCTAATTTTTTATTTTCTTATTTTTTATCTTTTTGTTTTTGTGTGTTTTGAACATGTTATTAACACATCAGATTTTCTATTTTTGAACGATCGTGATGATTTTCTAAGTGTTCTATTCATATTGTTCGAAATTATTTTCATCCTGTATGAATTATGTAGCACGTCGATCGTTGTTTTAAACTGATTGCATAAAGTTTTATTTTTTCCAATATATATCATATTGTATGATATTTATATCATCCCAGATGATTCGTATTACTTCGTTTGTATGCATGTAGATGGTTATACGGGCAGAATCAATTATTATAACTAATCATACATACTAACCTATAGTTTGTACATATGAACCACATGTCATTCGATGTGGGGGGAAGAACTTAACCGCCTTTAAAATGATCTTAAATAACCAATCATCCTCTATGAACACCTGTTCATCTGTACGATCGTTTGGTCAAAAAGCCCGTATGAAAGGATGCTTCGTAACTTTCATGATTACGAAAAGTCGTTTCATTTTGAATGTATTTGTTCGTACACATGAAATTTATTTCGTCATGTATGAACCATCAATTGTACAATACGAACCCTTTTTTGTACGTACGAAAGATCATTTTTCTTTAAATAGGAGGGCTTTAAAATTCATTTTCATTCACTTCAATACCCTTTTCCAATCTTTCTCAACTTAGCAATGGAGAGTTCTAGTAAGCGGGGTAGACTCATAAATTGATCATCTTCCAAGAGTGGAGACGACAACTTTCTATCTAGGGCTAATGAGGATTCTTTCCTTAGGTTTATTTCTATTAAAATTACTCCTAGAATCCTACTTTAAGAGGATATCCACTTCTAAGTGATGCCTCTTTTCGCCACCACTCAATTTGAATTTATCCTGACTTTGATTCATGCCTACAACAAAAAAACCTTTCACTATTTTCTGGCAAACATATCGTTTAGTGAGGACGAGAGTAGGATCAGATCTTATGTTTTTAAGAAGAAGGTAGAAACTACTAAGGAAGATTTGGGAACCATTTTGCATTTAAGAGCTCAAAGAGTTAGAGCCCACATAATGACTTCTACATCTATTTTTGACTAGACTGAAATAAACAACGTTATTAGAGGGATTGAACAAGTATATCATTTGCATAGAGTCTATACATTAAACCAAAATGCAAGGGTCATTCAACCTGTTCTTAGAACTTCTATTATTCCTAAAGCTGGTGACCACATTAACATTACTCATGTTATGTCCACTATTACCTATCTTATCATAACTGAACAACCTATAGATGAAGCCCAACTTATTCTTGACTATATTCATGAACTTTCTAAATTGGGCATGTCTCTCATAAGAGGAAGAAGAATATTGCTTTAGGATACCTAGTGACCTATATCCTAGAGAAGAAGTACAATCTTATTCATCATGATTCCTCTACTTGAATTGCCTACCTACTTCACTGATGCTTCATTTTGAGCACTTTTTGAGAAAGGTGATAATACAAGTGAGGATTCTAAGGGACAAGGGGTAGAACCAGCACCTGCGCCTGCTCATGGACCCGATTTTTAGGAAATGATGCAGCACTTTGACTGACTAGATAGTCATTTTGATTAGCGCTTTGATCAAATTCAGACACATCTACACCGGCAGGATGCTCATTACCAGTAAGATATGGGTTGGATTCAAGGTCAGCTCGACTCGATAAACACCAACGTGGCTATGATGAATAGCAATTTTTTTATCTTCAACCAGCCATCTCCTCCAGACCAGGGCCCCTCAGAATTATAGTTATACTTCTTGTTTGTTTTCTTTGTCAGTCCTTAGAAATGTTATGTGATGATTTCTGTAGTTTCTATACTTGTGTTTTTTTACTATTTTTTGTACTTGTCTTGCTTTAGATCTTTGATGTTGTTATGTTATCTTGTTTTGAGATAGATGTTATTGATATTAGATGTGCTTTGTTGTATTAGATCTTCATATTGATATCAATAAAAATGTCTTATTTTGTTTAGTTGATTTTGTCCTTTGTTTAAAATATTAGTTTGCCTATATGATAATCCTGACTTAACTAAACTAAAAAGTGTTATAATATAAACAATAATACAAAAATTAATTTCATTAAAAAATCTAATTTTTCAAAAATAAAGGTTAACTTATAACACGATTAAGTTAAGGCTATCAATCTCATGTTCTTTTTAGGCATATATAATTTTAAAACTATTATTATAATATTGATATCTTATTATTTTTTATTTACCTTTTTAATATAATTATCTTTGTATTTAGAGAAGTTTGACTTTTTAGATTATTGATTTTGGAAAGATCAATTAAAAAATTGGAGAAATATACAAATGTACAAAAATCAAAAGAATGTAAAATGGTTTGCAAATTCAAAAGAGACACAAAATTAGCCCAAATACAAAAAGATGCACAAAGTGTGCCACAAATATTTGAAAAAATGTGTAATATTGTCAAACAAGTGTATTGATAGCGTTCTTTTCTCTATCTTTTAATCTTCAATTTCAAATCAATTTAATGTTCAATTATATTTTGTATTGGAAATTAACTTAAATTAATCTTCATTTCATCACTTTTGTAATAATTCTTCTTATCTATTTGTCTAGATTGTTTCATGGCCTTGATATATTTATCTTTACTATGTTATATTTTAATTTAAATGTTATGAATATTTATTTTTCTCTAATAAATATTAATCTTGTTATTGTAATTATAATTCAATCTCTTTCAAGATCAATTATCAAAGAATTCTCATATGAATTCTTACATTTCTTTTGTTTTTCTTCTTCATTCTTTTTATTGTTGTCAAAAAGATAGAGAAATATTATTTGTTTGCATTTGATTTTTCATTTTTAGCTTTTGTTAGAGTTGTTTTATTTTCCTATTTGAAGTGTAGTATATTGTGAGTTTATGAAAAAATTAAAAAAAAAAATATTTATTCTTAATAGAAATTCCCTTATATTTATATACTTATTCATTTAGGGGGAGTTAAGGAGAAATTTAGGATTTTTAATTTTATTCAAATAATAATTATTTTGTCATCATAAAAAAGGGTGGGATTTTTTAGAAAGTTGCTACTTAGTTTTAAATGTTTGATATTCTTGCAACTAGTATATTTTTTATGATTCCAAATATTATTGATTTGATTATTATTTCTCCTAATATATTTTGGAGAATTATTTTTGCTCTTGTATGTACTAACATTTCATGGAAATCATACTCTAGATTATTGAAGACTTCAAATCAAGATCAGTTTAGAGTTTATTGTAATTGAAGTCTATATTTTCCATTTTATTCAGTCTGAGATAGTGTGATTGTAATTGAGTAACTGAGCTCACACATACCAGGGGAGAGTTTCATATTTTTAAAACTGATTGTACTGTACGATATCACTTCATACGAGATGATCTGGTCAATTATTTTCCCAACGAGCAGTTAAACGAATAGAAATGATTTTTTTTTTATGGATCATATGGGACAATCTGAGTTCGTATATACTTTCACAAGTATGAATGTCTCATGACTGTCCTTGCTCAAATAATTTTTTCTAAGTATGGATCATACGGGACGATCCTAGTTCATACATACTTTCACGATTACGAACGTCTTGGGTTCCAATTCGTGTAAAAATAATTTTTCTAAGTATGGATCATACTATACGAACCCAGTTCTTACATGCTTTCACGAGTACGATCTTCTCGAGTTGTAGATTGTATAAAAATAATTTTTCTAAGTATGGATCATGAATCCAATTCGTATATTCCTTCCAGAGTATGAAAATATGAGGTCCCATTTCATCCCAATATTCGTACAGACAAATTTTAAAATTTAATTGTTCATCCCGGACAAACTTCATTTGTGCCAGACAATGATCGGGTATGAAATGATTTTATATCGATTCACAACAGGTTCGTACGCAACAATATTTTAAATGTTCGTACATATGAAATTTGATTGTACTATACGATCGTGTACGCTCAAAATTAAGAACTTCAGTTTTCTGGATAACTTTTTGTGTCTTTTACATAAAAGATCCACTAAAAACTAACATAAAATTAGTCTTCTCTTCATGATTTTTCAAGGGCAATTGAAGGAGAGAGTGAGAGAGTGTTTGAGAGAGATTTCTTGCTAATGAAGTGTGAAGGGTTCACAAGGTTACTCAATGGTAAGGATCTCTATATGATTTATATTTTCACTCTTCCTCTTATCTTTTTAAATTGCTCATGAGAAGATCTTTGGAGAAGATCTAGTTCTCTGCCGACATGTGGAAAGATTGAACAGCCGACGGTTCTCTACCGACACTTGTAGAGTGTGAATAGCCGATGATTCTCTATCGATACTTAGAGAGTGTGAAAGGATAATAGTTCTCTGCCGACACTTGGAGGGTGTGAAAGGATGAAGGTTCTCTGCCGATATTTGGAGAGTGTGAAAGGATGACGGTTCTCTACCGACACTTAAAGGGTGTGAAAGGACGATGGTTCTCTGTTGCACCGGAGATTGGTGGAAGAGAGTTTTGTAAAGGCTTCTTGGCCTTATTGTGGGAGCAAAAGGAGAGTCACTTTTAGTAATAGTGTAATACATGAAGAGGGAGTCTTTAGGGAGTGGATGTAGGTCGTGTTTGATTGAACCACTATAAATCTTTGAGTCGTTTAAATTTTCGCTGCTTATTTTGTACAAGTTTTTTATTCTATGGTTGGAAAGTTTTATTTTAAAACTTTAATTAACTTGCTTCATAAATTAACGATTTCAATTTTTAAATTACCAATTTACCCCCTTCTTTGTTAGCCTTGGGACATTAGTTTAGGTTTAACAACCTAATCTAGATTTAACAAGAATTAACATTAATAATTTTAAATTGACAATTTTTTTTTTACTTTGGTTAATCAATTAATAAGAATTGCAATATTTTTATTTGTTCTAGGACAAGCAAGAGTTTAAGCTAGGGAGAATTGATAAGTGTAAATAATATATTATTTTTTTATTTTTTATTAAAATATGTTATTTTAATTGTGATGTGCTAAAAAAATATAAAAAAGTCACAAAATTCTAATTCTCATCTAACGTCATGGCTTTGGACAAAACAATAATATAGTGCCATCAAAAGCACCACTGGAGTGCTACAACATTGACATGGAAGTGCCAACTTCTTTGTTGAATAAGACTGTAATGTCTAAATAGTCACCTTTATAGCACCATGTTCACTGTATTCAAGTGTCGCAACATCACAATTTATTATGCCTCAATGCCAAAATTACCAATCTAGCTTCGCATTATTCAAAAGACATCAGCGCCATAATATAGCAGTTGTAACTTCCAAAGGACATGATCTATCAGTGAAATGATGTGATTATTCACTAAATAACTAATCCACATTAGCAAGTATCATGGCGGAGCTAAAATAGTTGCATAGCAGTGATAGTTCATTTTTTACATGTAGCGACATCGATCTCTCAAGAATGGCAACACCAATTGCTTTCTTTGTGTTTTTCTTATAAATAATCATTGTGTTATATTTGTAAGGGAGTTCAGTTAATCACATTACTTTCGTACTTTTCAGAGTACTTCTTTAGATCTCTCTTAGAGTCAAATATAAGAGAGGCTAAAGAAATACCAGATACAATCATTTAAGTATTTAATTAGTGTTTATTTAAGCAACTCCATATGTTAAGGAAGGAGTGTAAAGGAGATACATTGATTATTCTGGTGATATCAACCTCTTATATTTTTATTCTTCTACGATTTTAATGAAAATGGGTTTTCTTATCTTTTCTTTCATGTCTAGCTAATTCAATATATTTGGATTGATGATGTAGATAATATATTAAGTACTAATAAAAATTCTTGCACTTTAAAGTTAAATGATATTTTTAATGTTATTCAACTCTTTATTTAATATACATAGTGATCAATATGTGTAGTTAAAACCTAGTGTGATGCATATTATCAATGGAGGAATACAAGAACAAATAGGAATGTTGAAATAATATATTTGCATACCTAGACATAAGATGTAAAATATGCTAAGTTGGTGATATAATTGTAGGAGGTCAGCAGATATCCTTCTCACCCCTAGAAGCTCAATATAGATCTAAGGATGCATGTGCTCTAAACCAAATTAAAAATAAAAATTTCATTAAAAAAGATATGCAATTTACATTCATTATTTCAAAACACTTTATTTAAATATTATATTTATTATGTTACTATTTTTATTCATTGATTGACTCTCCACAACCAATAATTTTATTTCAGTATTATAATTTTATAATTAGAGTAGACCATAGTAGTTGAATGCTGAAAAGCATAATTCCTCATGGGTTTGACACTCTATCACTCTATTACTTGATTTTACATGTATACTTGCATATATTAAGTGAGATTTATTATTTTTATATCAAAGAAAATCTAAGCATTATTTGGGAGAGATAGAGCCTTAAAAATTTTTTTAATTCAAAATTACACTCCATAGTAATCCTTCATCAAGTTGATACATAGTAAATGCACAGTAAATATGTAGTTGATATGTAGTAAATATACAGTATTTTTTGTATTTGAAATGCAGTGAAGTTACTTGATAGTTTATCTTTAAAGTTTTTCAAAAATATTTTTCCTAACATGTTCAATTTTGAATGCACATTTGATATACCATCAATACATAATAAAAATATAGAAAGTACATAATAAATACATAAGGAAGTTATCTTGATAGTTTCTTTTGAAAGTTTATAAAAAAAAACTAATAAATTCAATTATGAATGCACATTCTATACACCATCGATACACAATAAACACTAAAAAATTATGCTGTAAATACATAAAAGTTATTTGACTGTATAAAAAATATTGTTTTTTTATTTAGTTAATACATAGTGAAAACACATATTCAATAACATCATAATGAACAAAAATAAGTCATGTCATTATAATGAATGAAGCATGTTTGAATTATTATAATGAATTAGTTTAATTTAATCATTACTATTAAATTAATTATTATAATAAAATTTTTAATTTAACAATAAATCATTACAAATAAATTTAATATAATTGCTACTCTTAAACAAGTACTCAGACCTCGGTTGACTTATATCTACCTCCTTTATGAATTCCTCATTGAAGCATTCAAGCATATTTGATAAATTCATCTATCTTGAAGGTGAAGACATTTATGTCATATTTCCTTTACGATAGGTTTATCTATTGAAAAAATTAAGGTTAGAAAAACATACATTGTCTTATAATTATAATAAAAACTAATTAATAGTTAAATTAAAACTTACTCTTAGGCTTCTTCTTCTTTCTTAAGTGGCCCTTCAGCCTTACATTAGAGATGCCTTAAGGCTCATACTTTATGAGATATTTCAATCTTGTATTTCCACCGTGTATATTGGCTACAAAATTTTAGTTATTTCTCTTACCATCAAGAATCAAGTTGATATTTTTGGCCATATCCTTCATTGCAGCTAACATGTACTGTTCAGCCTTCTCATTACTTTGTGCTCATGTGCTAATTTGATATGCAAATTTGCTGAGATGATTTCTAAATATTAATCCACTACCAGCTTTAGATATCTTTCATGTACCTAAAAAATGAGGCCATCATATATATTTTTCCTGGCTCTTACTGACCATCATAGTAGAAGATGCTTCTGAGGGATATTCATAATATCAAGCTACCTCAAAACTCTCATGCAATGAGAACATAGTAAACCCATCATCTCAAACTTCCTATAAGTGCATTAGATGCTACCCTCTTTTATATTGAAATGAATAACCCAAGGGGTTGACTGATCCTTATTCTCCGTGCTCTTGGAAAAAAACTTTGAGAATCACTTAAGGTATACTCTATACTCATTTCACTAACACTGTATAAACTTTTTTTTTTCAAAAAATCAATAGATATTTCTCGAGTTAAATTGAGCAGCATGCTTTAATATTGGGCTGCTTTTTATCATAGGCATTGTAGCATATTGGTTGCATTTATAATCTTTATCCTACTTATTCTGGCTTCATGTTCGTATCACCTTTTCAAGGCCCACAAAATAATTAGTTATTGAACTTGTTGGCTTCTAAATGCCATGATACACATTATTAGTAGACTCGTGATGTTGTGTAGATAGAATGCACATACTAAAATAGTCCTTATTGAATGTTATTGATGACTAATTTCATATTTTATAAAGCTCCTCCAACCAACCATTGCTATGGAGGCTCCCTTTTATGATCATTTCAGCCTATATTTTATCAAACTCCTCATAAGATTCATACTTGCTAAAACATTTATAAAAGCATCTTCTAACCTTGTTATTGTTATTGAAGCACCAAACTTTTGAAAGAGCCTTCATAGAGATGAGCCATCAACAGAGTCTATGATGTGTGCTACATAATGAAACTTCTATGGCCATAGTTTTTGCCTGATCTTGATCAGTAAATATTCTTCTTAGATGTTTATCACCCATTATACCTATAAATATTATTTCACCTGACAAGAAGGTCACCCCAAGGAGAATGTTCTTCCAATGATAATTAATCCTAATAAATGATGTACATACCAAAATATATTTTTAAAGCCTATGACTAGAATAAAAAATCACCACATCTCCATAGCAGTTATAATCTATCCTACCCATCCAATTAACCCAAAAAAATTTAACAATATAGCAAATTTATTAATTTGTATATCCCATGAAAATATGTTGTCATCAACTTGATGAACTTTAAATAATTGAATAAAAAAATTAGTATCCCTGTATTCAATCTTTATTCTTTTCTCTTTTTGAATAAAATTGTATACATCTCTCTTTGAGAATCCAACATTCTAGTCACCTCCAACTTCATCTACAAGGTAGAAAAATTCATCAGCAATTATTATCCTGACTTCGATCATTGATTTATAAACTGAAGCTTTCTCGTCACCCATATTCTTACATGAAATAAGAAGATGCCAATTTTTTGGCCTAGCCAATTCAAGATTATGGCTTTCAAGAAAAATTTTTACCTTCTAATTTCCAGTTTCATCCACTATAAATTTAATCACAACTGGATAATATGTTCTGGTCTCTGATTTCTAATATATCGTTTGGGAATTTAAATCAAGACCCTTCTTGAAATTAGATTTTGAACATAAAAAGTCCTTGAATTTTATCTTTCTTGAATTTGGATAGTAACTATGATGAACTTTGCGAACACTAAAACTAATACTATGGGTATAACTATAGTATAACTCGTATGATTCTTTCTCATCCTTATACACACTTTGTGTAATGTAAATATAAAGTTTGTAAATACACAGTAAATACATAATAAATACATAGTCTACACACAGTCAATATATAGTCAATACACATTCAATACTCACAATTAATACATAATAAATACATATTTAATATATATATTTCATACATAGTTAATACTAAGTTAAAAAAAATTCACAAAATGAACAAAATTAATTTAGAAATTTAAAAATCATGCAATAAGAAATTTGTAAGAAGTAAGAGATAGTCAATATGCATTTTGTATATAGTGGCTACAAACTTGTATACTATTAATATTGATTGTGATGACTATCTACAAGCTTATTCAGAGTGTGTTATTAGAGGAACACCTAAAAACTTGGGAGGAGTTTGAACTTTATTGAAAAGTTGAAACCTACAACACCTCCAACCAAAGTAACTTCTTCTTCGTACCCTAAACCTATCATTCCTTCAGGTTGCAATTTTTTTAACTTTAAGACTTCCACTTCTTAGACGTTTGCATAACACCTTTGGGTCTCTATGTCCCGTGGGCATATCATCGGCTCGAAGAATGCAACATCCTCCTCTAAACTAGTCTTCATCTTCATTGGTTGTTCCTCATTTTTTCTTTCTAAGTAGGTATCAATAATTGTATTTAGTTAAAATTCTAAATATTGGGGAGCTTTCATGGGTTTCTCCTTAAAAAGGGAGGGCCAACCCTAAACCTTAAATATTTAAACTAGATGGTGAAGCTCAATTTCAAAATGCCAAAACTAACATGGCCATGTCAATTAGGCTGGCAAGAGAAAAATAAAATATGAAATCTATATTAGATGTCCGCATGTCCAATCGATATGCCACAATTTCATAAGAGTCCGGATCTATAGCTACGTCTGAACTCTACACGTAATAATTTCTCTAAATGTAAGGGTGATAGGTGGTTAAAGTAGTTTAACTTTATTCTAAATATTACAAAATTATATATTATTTATATTAATTTTTTTTATTTTGGACATTATTAAAAATATTACATCACACAATATAATTTTGTAATAAATTTTATTTAAAGAAATTTCATATAAATTTATATTATTTAAAAATTATGATGAATATATTTTAAATAGGGGCTAGTCACCTGTTAAGCTATCAAGTCTATAGCTATAGTTAGGGGTGTAAGTCAGCTTTAGTTTGACTAATTAACGAGCTCATGAGTCGAGCTGATTGAACCACTAGTTCTTGCTCAAGTCTATACTTAACCTTGTTTATTAATCAGACTTGAGCTCAAGCTAAGAAAAACTTGGCTCATAAGCTCATTGAGCCTCAATTAATTTAAAATATATTAAAAAAATAAATTTAAATTTTATTATATAACATATTTTAACTTTTTTAAATTAATTTTATATTAAAATAAAATTCTAAAAAAATTAAAATTTTAATTTAATTTAAGAAATAGAGCTCAACAATTGAGTCAAAATCAAGCTTTTCAAATCTGCTCGAGCCTATAAAATTTTTAATGAGTCGAGCTCGAGCTCATTCAAAACTAGACAAACTTAGTTAGATTAAGTAGATACTCAACTCAATTGGTTTACACCCCTAGCTATAGTTTCCCATTAAACGGTCAGCTAGCTAAGTTTTTTTTATTATTATTGTGAAAAATATGAGTGAAATATATAATTGAATTCATTATTTTTTCTTATAATTCTTTTACAAATTTTGTAATTCATTGAATAAGTTTATTAGAGAGTATGAATAAATCATGATATTTGAATCAAGCTTTTGAATCATTTATGTGGTTGAATCAAGTTTCTATTAGTTATAATTACCTTAATAAATATATTCATTATAGAATTTACAGTTTGAGTCATTATTTTAATGAATATATTTAAAATATTAATTATTATAACTACTAAAAAGATAAATTAGAAATGTCATTCAAAATATGTGCATTGATCAATGAATATAAAGTGAATTATAGGTTTCATTAGAATCCTCATATCATATCTTACATCTAGTGTTTTTGGTTCCTCTGTTAGAGTTACAGTCAAATAATTATCATATCAATATAGCTGGGTAGCATTAATGTACATTTAATAAGTTTTAAAGTTTGGTGAATATTGGGTATCTAATGAGTATGGACATCCAATTGTTGATCAACCATATTTTATAATAAATAGATCATTTTAAGAAATTGTTTTTTAAGTTTTAATGTGTAATAATAATGGGCTCTCTTATTTAAGGACCTCCCAAATGGTTGTAAAGATACAGCCCACCCAGTTGCATCTCCTCACCTTACTTACTTGTTATTATATATGTTACATTGAATTTTTCTTATTTTTAAAGTCATATATAAACATTATCTATAGTGACCTTGTGAAATATCTACAAAAGGGTTGCTAGCTATAGGGTGCATATAATTAAAGGATATTATAGATATGTCATTAATTACTTAAATTCGAAGGAGATGTTGAATAAAATTTATTGGTGTTCTATGTATGTTTGGGCATCATCTTGTGATGATTTATTATAGAGATTTATTGTTGAAGCCATGAGGAGATAGTAATGAGATGGGAGAGTTTCTAATGGATGATGGATAGATATTTATAGAAGAAAGTTTTCTACAGGAGGATCATTATGTAGTTGGACTTTGTATTCATAAGGTATCACGAGCTACTATGTGAGAAGTTGGGACTTAAAATAGATGATGTTCTTAGAAAAAAAGTTGATTTTGATAATATTATAATATATCATCAATGGGATTTAATAGTGGATGTATTTATAACAGACTTTTTATTATAAGCTTATGAATCAATTGTTGCAATTCAGGAGCCTATGCATGTGATTATAATGATAACAAATATTATTAGATTTTTACTTTGTTTTTCCTGAGATTATTACTGGATATTTTCATTATGCAAAATAACATTTTAGGTAAAACATACACCATGACACAAAAGATTAAGACTCAAGACTAGGTAGAATAGGTTTGATATTTTTGCAAGAGTCTCTATTTCATTTTTTTTTATTTTACATTTTCTTGAGTCAAAAGTTCTGTAAAAGGTGTATGCCAGCTTAGCGACTGTCCAGATACACATTAGGAAGTGAAAAATAAAATTTCTAAATTTGTGTATATCACACTGTATGATCCCCATCTTATTGTATAATTTTTTGATCAGAAATCAATTATAATATCTAATTTAGTAATTAATATTTTTAACTAATTATATTATATGAACCAGATCGTATAGGACGATCAATTTAAATTAAAACCCTACCCGCCAATTAGATTTAGGTAAGTATTTTAATTTTTTAATTTTAAATTGATCATACTGTATGAACATATTCATGTTATATGATATTAAAAATATTATCTAAATTAATCCTCATAATTAGTTAATCAAATCAATATTTAATTAAATGATAGATTGCATAGTATGATGCTGATCATGTTGTATAATTAACATATAAAATATTCAATCATCTCATGGATCATCCTAGAAAAATCTTAATATATTGAATTGATTGTATAGTATAATTCCAATCATACTGGATGATTGGCTCATCCTGGAGATCATTATGTATGATCTTAAGAAGAATGAACTAATCGTAATGTATGATCCAAGTATCATACTATACGATCACTATATTGTATTTAAACATATCATACTGTGACTTCACTGTTGTAATGAATGAATTAAATTTTTTTAACTAATCATATTATATGATCCCCGATCATGTTGTATGGATAAAGTCGGCTAACTTGAATTTTAGGGTTAATTTGAGCCTTTATTTAAAAATTATCCCTAATTCATCTTAGGAAATATTTTGCCACTTTTTTTTCTGAGGGAGATCTTCTATGAGAAGGATTTGAATAGGGGGAATAATTAAGAGAGAGAGGTAAGGTCTTGAGGGAGAATATTTTTTTGGGAACAAGAGAGTGTGTGAGAGGAGTTCCTACACAAGGTTACTCAGTGATCTTGCATTTTCTACATCTAAATTTAGTGTCTTTTCTTGAGGGAAATTTTGGGAAGAGTCTCTTCGTGGGAAGGATTCGATCACTCCACCACACTGGGAAGGTAAAAAAAATTTGACTTCTTCACCATACCAAGGAGGTGAAAGGGATTTGGCTACTCAACTGAACTAGGAAGATTAAAGGGATTTATATACTTTGTGCATCGAGGAGGTGGAATAGATTTGTAAGGGCTTCAATGCCTGAATGTAGAGGAAAAGGAAAAGTCACTAAGTTTTAGTGCAATACTCAGAGTGGAGGACTTCGGGGAGTGGATGTAGGTCAAGGCTAACTGAACCACTATAAATCTCTGGTATATTTATTCTTGAATTGCTTTTACTTTTCCACATTTTATTTTATTTCATATTTACTTATTATAAAATCTGTAATTTGTGAGTTCCTTTATGAATCAAACATATATTTTATAATACACAAAAAGAAAATTAAAAATTTAGAAATAAAAATAAAAAATATTTTTATATGTTTTTTTATAATCAAAACAAAGTTATATTTAGATCAGTGTTGTCAAATTATTTTTCTCTAAATTATAATATTTCAAAAGAAATAACTTTTAAAAAAAAATTATAAATACTAATTCACCTCCTTCTTAGTTTTCATTCGCAGTTCAAGTTAGTCTAACAACCCATATTTGAACTTTCAATTGGTATCAGAGTGGGACTTAAAATTAGTGTTTAAAAAAAAGTCTTGGGAAAATGATCAATGACACAACTTGGGAATAAAAATATTGTAGAGGGTTATTTAATAACCCAGCCACTTTTATTTGATCATATTCTCTTTGATTTTTAAAAATTTTGTATTTCTACTTTTTTATAATCAAATGACTTTCACATGTGGCATATAATATAAGAAGGATAATCTATACCATCTAGATTTATAAATGGTATGAAAATTGAAATACCCTTTAATAAATGGAGCAATGAAAATAGAGACCTTGTAGAACTGAATGCTAAATGTCTAAAATATTTTTCCCATGCACCTAAATCAAAAAATTATATGAGAGTCTTTACATGTACTAATGGTAAGGAAATATTAGATAGATTATGCATTACTTACGGGTGTACTAATGAGATTAAACAGTCTCATTTAAACATACTATCACATGATTATAAACTATTTTCATGAAACCAAATGAGACTATCTCTGGTACGTACATTAAATTTACTCAGATAATAACATCCTTGCATGCTTTAGGTAGAGAACAGTCAAACTTTAAAAAAAATTAACAGAATACTTCATTTTGCCTTATAGTTTTAATGCAAAGGTTACTATTATCTGTGAAACTAAAGATTTGAATGCTTACTCAATTAACAATTTGCTTGGCTCACTTATGCCTATGAGCATAAGCCAAATTTTACATGATGCTAGAGAGAAAAGAAAGAAGAAGACCATGACACTGAAGGTTGGTGACTCAGACAATAGTAACTTAGAACCATATGATAATGGTGATATAACCCTTATGACAAGGAAATTCAAAAGCTTATTAAACTGGAAACATAAGCGCCATTTTGAAAAGGGAAAAGGTAAAGGAAGAAAATTTCATAAAAGCTTGTCTGAAGTAATTTATTTTAGATACAGAAAGATAAGATATTTAAGATCCAACTATTCTAACTTGAAAACCGACCTTACCAAGCATAAGGGTGAATTAAAGACAAATTTCAAAAAGGGCAAGCAACAGACATATAACACTTTTTATGCAAATTCATCTTATGACTCATTAGAACAAGAACTTAAGGAGGAGGTAACAAATTTGTGCTTAGTGGAAAATGACGCGTTACAAACTCTATTCAAGATGATGGCTACTTTTATAAAAGGCCTAGTTAGAGTATGTGGTGCTTGAATAGTGGGTGTTCAAATCATATAATTTTATATTTGAAGCAACTAATCATGTTGGAATCTAAGGCATGAGGCAAGGTAATACTAGGATAAATAAAATTAGGAAAGTGGTAGATTTAGGTATGATTGGTAATTCCAAAAATTTTATTATAAAAAATATTTATTTAGTAGATGGATTAAAATATAACTTACTTGGTATGAGCAAGCTCTATGATAAGGGCTTTTATATAAAATTTTTATCATCTAAATGTATGATTTGTCTAAATGAAAAAAAAATTATTTTAGGACGAAAAAGGGTAAATGATGTTTACATGCTTGGTATATCTTAAATTAATAATTTAAATAATTTATTTTTGAAAACTATTATTGATGAATAATGGCTATGACTTAGCTAATTTTGCCATGCAAACATAAAAACCCTTAGGAAGATAATTTAGAAATATCTAGTTACAGGCATACCCATGTTAGCCTTTTTTAAGGACCACCTTTGTGATGTATGCTAATTAGGAAAAAAAACTTAAGTCATCATTTCATTCCATTATGGACAACTCCACCACAAGACCACTAGAAATCTTCTGTATGGATTTATTTGGTCCCATTAGTACAACCAGCTTAGGTTGAAAATCTTTTTGGTATGTAATTATAGATGATTATTTAAGATTCACCTAGGTTTGATTTTTATCTCATTAAAGTGAATCATTTGAGAAGTATAAAATACTCTGCACTTGAATTCAAAAAAAAAATTGATGTGAGAGCTCCACTATCCATAGTGATTATAGTTGAGAATTTGAAAATGATAGGTTTAAATCTTTTTGTAAGAAGTTAGAAATTGAAGATTACTTTTTTGGCCCTAGGTCCCCTAAGAAGAATGGGATAGCTGAAAAGAAAAATATAACTTTAGTGGAAGCTGTTAGAGCTATGTTAGCTGAATACTCTCTCCATATATAATTTTGGGTAGAGGTAGTGAGTACTGCTTGTTATATTTTGAATAAGGTGAATGTTAGATAAAAATTGAATAAGAAACCTTATGATTTTCTTAAGGGTAGGACACTAAATCTTTCATATCTTTATGTCTTTCGATGTAAATGCTTTATCCTTATCAATGGAAAATCTCCTATAGAAAAGTTCGATCCTAATTCTAGCGAAGGAGTCTTTTTACGCTATTCCTCTGTTGGTAAAGCTTATAGGATATTTAATAAGAGAACCTTAGTTATAAATGACTCTACCCATATGGTATTTCATAAATCTAATAAATCTAGCAAGCCTAATTTAAAAGAAGATGAAGAAGTAGAGGTTACCCAAGGAGTAGAGTCAATTGACCTAGATGATAGAGAATGACATCAAGAGTCATTGCCTAGAGAATGGAGATACTCTTCTAGTTATCCTAGGGAGCTCATTTTAGGATATCCTTCTATAGAAGTTAGAGCTAGGCATGAACTTAGGAAGAAGGTTGGTCATTATGAATTTATCTCTATGGTATAACCCATAAATATAGACCAAGCCTTATTTGATAAATTTTTGATCCTAGCTATATAAAAAGAGTTAAATTAATTTGTTAGGAGTGATGTATGGGTGATGGTTAGCACACCTAAGTTCCAGAGTGTAGTAGGTACTAAGTGGGCATTAAAAAGTAATATGAGTAATTTGGAGTAGTGGTTAAAAATAAGGCTATATTAGTAAGAAAGGGGTATAATCAAATTGAAAGTATTGATTTTGAAGAGACCTTTAGGCTCTGTAGCTAGATTAGAAGCCATCAAAGTACTAGTAGCTTTTACATGTTTTAGAGGCTTCAAGTGTATCAAATGGATGTAAATGGTGCTTTCTTCAATAGGGTTATCAAGGAAGATGTCTATGTAGAACAATTCCCATGATTTGAAAATTCAACCTTTTCCAATTATATGTACAAATTTAAAAAGGCTTAATATGGGTTGAAGCAAGCACCTAGGGCATGGTATGAAAAGCTTAATATATTTCTCATAGATAGATCATTTATTAAGGGTAGTATATATACCACTTTATTCCTAAAGAAAGTTAAGATGATCTTCTCATTGTTCAAGTATATGTGGATAATATATTATTTAGATCAACAAATGAACATCTTTGTAATGATTTTTCAGAAACTATGAGTAGAGATTTTGAGGTGAGTTTGAGGTGTAAGCTAACATATTTTCTTGGATTTAGTGCGAAGCAAAGGGTTGATGGTAGCTTTCTTATTTAAAGTAAGTTTATCAAGGAATTCTAAAGAAGAATGAGATGTATGGTACTAAATCAATTAATACACCAATGAGCTCTACCGTTTAATTAGACAATGATGTAAATGGAAAACTAGTAGATCAGAAAAAGTATAGGGAATAATATGATCACTTTTGTATTTGACTGCTAGCAGACCATATTTAATGTTTAATATTTATCTATGTGCAAGATTCCAAGTTGATCCAAAATAATCCCATATGATAGAGTTAATGGAATCCTTATATACCTTATTCATCCAAAACTTAGGTATATGATATCCTAAACATAGATCTCTATTTGAAATCATCATATTTTTAGGCTCAAATTATGTAGGGAGTATAATAAACATAAAAAGTACTTCTAGGACTTGTTAGTTTATAGGGCAAACATTACTTTTTTGGCTCAGTAGAAAGAAAAATTTAGTCATCCTATCTACCACTAAGGAGGAATACATAACTATAAGAAATTATGTTGCTCAAGTCTTATGGTTAAAGCAACAAATCCTTAACATTGGACTCTCTGTAGGCATTGTACAACTAATGTGTGACGACACTAGTGCCATCTACATTTCCAAAAATCTAATTCAACACTCCCACACTAAGCATATAGTCATCAAACATCATTTCATTAGAGATAAAGTAGCCAAGGGAGATTTAGAATTGTATATTTTAGAAATTGATAATCAATTGGCAAATAGTGAAATCAACATCATGTGTAGTTATGTAGTTTGTGTATTTTCTTGTTTGTTATATTTTTTGACTATTTTTTTGTTATCTATTTTGGTTTTTTATTAGATGTTACTAGTTAGAAAAAGCCTTCCTAATCATCACACACCAAATAAATTTAAAAATAAATTCACATTGTACTATATGAACCTCATTCGTATTATATGATCAGCACACCTCTACATATCCTCACCACTCATGTAATCATCGGCCTAAATCTAACCAATAATTTATGATCATACTGTATGAACACCTCTTCATACTATATGGTCCAAGTATGAAAAACGATTGGATAAATTTAAATTGGTTGATATAATATTAATTATGCAATCGTATTGTACGAATAAGTGTTCATACTATACAAACTCTTAGTCAAAAGTCATACCATATGACTCATCAGGATGAACATTTTTTTTAAAAGATCAACCAATATGATCCTAATTGTACTGTATGATTTGATAGTTTCTTTTGACAGATCATTCATACGATTTAACTTCTTCTAATCATCCAATATGATCCCCAATCATACTGGATCATCTTCTGAAATCTATAAAAGAAAGGAAAATTGAAGGATTGAATCACACTTCTCTGAACTCTTATCCTCTTATATTCCTTGTTTTATCTTTCCATTTGGCCAATAGTAAAAGAACCCTTTTTATTTAAGGGAGCTCCTCTCCTTATCATTTAGACAATATATTTCAAACAATTGAGCATAAATCTACATACCAACATTTCAAAGAATCCCACATCATATCTTCTTGCGTCCTGAACTAAACAGTTCTCAATTATCAGGTTATGGATCTCTTTGCATCTACCACTCTATAATTTCTCGTAACCCTCACTTTTCCCTTCAAATCTGAACTACTCTTTAAAATATTTGTGAGCCTTAGATTGAACATTGATTTTTCCTCAATGAACTCCTATGTCTATAGGCAGCATGTATAAATAATCAAATAGGACCTTATTGAATATTTACATATTTATATGAAAGGGATTCAAGCATGTAACTTATTTAGGAGCAATTATGATTGGACTACTATAAATCTGACCCTTCATAATATTCTCTTAAATCTAGCCTCTCATCCACTTACTTAACCATAATGTCGGAATGATCTGGCATGTTCTTCACACTTTTATTTTTCCTAAGTTTGGAGATATAATAAATATCATCCCACTTTTATCTCTTGTCACCTATTTCATCATGCCTAGCACTACATTTGATGAATCCCACATGATCAGCTATTTTCAAATTCTTACTTCCATTCAACAACTATCTACCTGATGTAAGTAGAACCTCACTTTAGGAAATCTAGTTGCTAACATTCTAGATCATAAATACCAATTTATGTATCCCATACCAGTAGGCATATACCTAATCATCTACTCTGATGGTACCTTTTACATTTTCTATTGTTGACACCATAGGGATGAGACCAAAGAAGAATATGAGTTTGATGAGGTAGGGGGAGACCCTCAAGCACCACCTCCAACACTAGCACCTGTTACATCACTTGCTTACTAATTCTAGGTCCACGACTCGATCATGGAATGACTTGACTACTGGAGATGAAATTAGCTACATAATATTAGAAGATTGCTTAGTATTAAAAGTGGCTTTGCAAATAGCATGACTTTTTTTAGATCCATCATGAGATGCATTAGCAATAATAATAGGAGATCCAAAAAATGTATCATTAGAAGCACGACCTTCTCCAATAAATTCAACAACAACACAATGTAGATCGAGCCTAGTTTAATGACCAATTATCTACCCTTGATCAGTATTTCCATTAACCACCACCTCCTCCAACTGATTAGGGTCATTCTTACTTCTAGGCTTATCTATGTTGAGCTATAGTCTTTGTTTTTATTTGTATCTCCTTTATGTTTGGTTGCCTCTCCTTTTTGGTGATGTTAGAAGGAGGACTGTGTTGGTTATACTTGTTTGGTCGATTTACGTAGTTCAGCTTCCATTTATTCTGTGATTGTGTTTGTTGCTTTTGTGTTATTATTCCTATTTAAAAAAAATAAAAAAATATATACATGAAAAAACATTTCCCCCTAATTTTAAAATAATTCAATCAGCGAGGGAGTGATTATTTTTTTGAAGAAATGCAATATTGCATTAAAAGAAAGAAAAAACAGCCTAATACAAACTAGAACATAGATAAAAACTACGGGTTCCTTGATCCAACAAGGAAAGGAACATTATTGAAAGCATATTTGTTAAAATAAATTTATTATAATTGAGTTGAGACCCACTATTTCCCATTTTAACACCCTTGGGGTGGAGGGGATACCAAATATAAGACAACCTATAAGGTTGGTTAGCATCCTAGAGTTCCCAACCGGTTAAAAAATAAGATCTAGTATTGATCCCAAAAGCAATTAGAATAAATTTAGAAAACAAATATACTTCTAAAAGAAAGCAAAAGAAACTAAAAAATTCTAGAAAGTGAATACAATTATTCATCACTATCTTAGAAACACCTAAGAGAACATTCAAAAGTTTTCTCAGATGCAACTTCCAAAACTCGAAGCGATAATCTAAAGCTAGTAATCTAAGATACTCTTTGACCAGGAGCGCTCTCATCAAGAACCAAGTAATAAAATCCACACTTTATCAATGTAAGAACAAAGGGGAAGGACCCCTCATAAGTTTCTTAGCACTTAGATCTACCATCCTTCTTCTAGGTAATGCTTCCAGCGTTCCTAATGATTGTAATTCTTTGAATAGTTTGTGTTTAGACCCAGAAGAATAATCCTCTTTAATAGCTATTGTTTTTCCCTTCACTAAAATAGCCTTTTTAAAATTCAAATTTACTTCAGATGGAGGAATAACTAATTCTGGTACAACAGCAGGAATAATACCACTGGAACCTCCCATTCCGTCTAAAGGAGCGTCCGTTCCCTCACAAATCACTGTATTAACTAAAGGAGAATCTTCATTCTGTTCAGCAACAAACTTTGACTCAACCAACTTAACGCCTTCCTCTTCTCTTTCCATATTTCGTGCCTCTTCGAATTCAATATTTAAATTTTGAGCAGATTTAGGAAAATGGTTAGTTTGATCAGCAATCACACCATTGATTACTGAACAATCAATCGGGGTAATCACTTGAATGTTCTGAAAATCTGCATCCTCAATTAAGCTTTTACCAAAGTCTTCATTATCAACAATTTCAACATTGTTAACAAAAGAAATATCAGCGTCCATATTAACATTTTCTTCAAGAGATAGCACACTAAATTTGTTAGATTTATCAATATCTGATAAGATTTTATCATATTCAGCACCAACAAAATTTGCCTTATCTATAACCGGGTTCATATCCAAATCCATCTTAACAGGATTTTCCTTTGTGAGAAATTATGATTTCTTCTTATTAAACAAAACTTTTTGCCCTTTTTGTTCTTGAATTTCACATGCATCTAAGGCCCATAATAATTTTCATCAAATTGAAAAGAACCTCTAGGGACTTCTTTATCAACCAGATTCAGAGACTGAGCAAGATTTGGACATACAGAATCTTTATGTCCAATTCTTCCACATTTGAAACAAACTGACGAAAGATTTTCATATTCAAAATTTTTAAAAAATCTTCCATTTAACCCATCAACCCAAATACCACATGGGAGCTTAGAATTCAATTTAATCTGAATGCAAGCTTTGAATTCTAAGCACTAGCAAATTCCCTTCTACCCCATCTAAACATGTTGCCATCTAATAATAGAGGGGTCCCAATTATAGAAACGATTTTAGTAATGTTGGTTTCATCCCAATAATGAAGAGGCAAATGAGGTAGACAAACCCAAATGGGAGAAGAAATACCATCTAAGGAGGTAGGAGAGAAGTTAGGAGACCATCTGTCTAAACCAATGATGAAGCCCCCAACGTACCAAGGACCTCCATTAAGAACTCCCTCCATTGCTTCATGTGACTGAAATGTGCACAAAAGCCAATTTAATCCAAGCGAGGTTATATGAAACCCTCCAAATTTAGTCCATTGTCTCCTTAATTCAAGAGAACATTTTGAAAATGACAAATTTTTGCAAAGAATTTTCACCACTATTGAATTTCTCAAAACTTGAACGTTGGCTTTTTAATTCTCCATATAAAGCTTGACAGCTTTTACATCCTCATTTCCATCAAAATCTTTATTCAAATTTATTTTAATGTGTGGTTTTTTAATCCACACATTAGAATTATCTGATCCAAAAGAAGAAACTGGGAAATTAATATTAACATCACCAAGATTGTTAATAACAACTCCATCACTATTCTTCAATAGATTATCTTCTTTTGATTTGCAACCAGAAGAAGAAGCCCCCATATCATTCGATATTTGGATAAAGACCAAACCAGGTGAAAATGACTTCTGTTTCGAATCAAAAATAACTTCTTTACCTTTGCCTGTCTCCGGCATAGTCTTCTGCTTAGAGACTAAACCCCCCTCTCTGATTACCAGAGGAGAATTCAAAAATGAAAAGCTGCGGTTGAATGAAAATCTACCTTTTGAATCCATCGGAGTTGGACGCATGGCAGATATTATGGATGAGGTGTTCTGGTCATCAATAGATGACCGGGCACCCTCCTCCATCTTCAACTTTTACAGCTAGAGTTCATCAAATTCTTCCTAACTTTGTGGACGTTCTCTCTCCTCAATGTGGACGTTCTCCTTAATGTTAAAGAGAGCAAGGGAGTGATTAAAGTATAATAAAATAAACTTTAAAATTCAACTAATAATGTTTACCATCTTCAACAAGTTGGAGATTGTTACAATCTAACAACCCAAGCATGTGATTTTGATGATAATAAATATTATTAGTTTTTTACTTTATTTCTCTTGATATTCTTAATGGATATTTTCATTGTGCTCACTAAATTTTTAGGTACATCATACACCATGGCATAAAGGAACAAGACTCAAGACTGGATAGAATATGTTTGATATGTTTACAAGAGACAATATTTTCATTCATTTCTTTTATATATTTTGAGTCAAAAGTCCTATAAAAGGTGTATGACAGCTTAACAACCATGCATACACACACTGGGGAGTGAAAACTAAAATTTTTGAATTTGTGCATACCTTATTATAAGATCTATTAATTCAAAATTAATTATAACAGTTAATTGAGTAATTAATATTTTTTAACTAATCATACCTCAATGGGGTGACCTCAAATTACCTTTTAATTCCATGCCAACCCATTCTCCTGATCATACTTCTATGATACTTGCCCTTTACATCTCAACAGAGGATCTAACAAAAGTTTCAACTGATGTAAATGGGTTTTCATAAGCTCTCTCAACTTTCCCTTCTAAATCTCAATCCCTATCAGAACCAATGGTCGAGCTACAATAAAGACTGATGAGATAACCCGCATACCTAGAGCATACTCTATGTATCTTTCCAAGCACTATAAAAAGAGGAAGGATAAGGAGAGGGACAATATAACACATTAGAGAAGACTTAAGGTAACATATAAGAGAATTCATGATCAAACCCACAAGAGAAGAGAGATGTTGTCATTTTTCTTCTCCTAGCTTAAGCACTGCAACTCAGAGCTCTCTCTTTCATTTCTTTTATATTGGATGATAAATATTTTTTTAGATTTGTATTATCTCTCATCTTCTCTCTTTTTTTCTTATATTATTACTTCATCATATTATCCCCACAGACTTTCAGTCCACAAGTAGCATAAAGTACGACCCGACATCATCCACTAGACAAAATGAGATTCAACACCAATGATTTAAGAGGAGATATGATCCAAGTCCAAAACGTTACAAATCTAGTTTTATGAATTAAAATTTTGATGATAGCAACCATTCCTATTTTTTCTATGACTGCCTTGCCCACTAACATTTCAGGTCAACAAGATCAAGTGCAACTCAAGCCAACTCAAGATTGAGTAGATTAGGTCTGAGTTAGTTTGTAATATATTTTTTCACTTTCTTAAGACAATTGTAATCTTTATGGTGCCTGATGCTAAGTAACCCTGCACACACTCACTTGGGTGAATTTTTTTTGTCTGACTTAGAGTTTTTTTTATTTTGCTAACATCGACCGGGATGATCCAAAAATTATCCTGGATGATCGATCAAAAATAAAAACCCTAATTAGGGCATCCTGGTTAAGGTAGCCGTCATTAAGCATATCATCCTAGACAATTTTTGTATCGGCCGGGATGATATGCTCAAATCAGAAAGAATCAACCGCCGGATCTATTTAGGTAGTTTTATTTTTTAATCATTGTCTAGGACATCAACTAGGATGATGGGGGTCAATTATGCCTAAATCTATCTGGTGATTAAGGAAAGTAATTAAGGTTGATTGATTTGATCATATCATCCTAGATGATCATAGGATCGACCAAGACGATCAGTTCAAAAATCTTGATTGCTCCTAGATGACTAAAAATCATACATCGTCTGTTCAGAGTGATATTCTGGATGATTTTATGCATATTTGAACTAATCAGCTAGGACGATCGTGAGATCGGCCTGGACGATCAAGTCATTTTGTTTTCGTCTAGACTTCCATATAGGGCAATGTTCTGGATGATATTCCTTGATTTATACTACTCGTACAGGATGATATAGTATCATCCTGGATGATATGAACAAAAAATCTTCTAATCATCCCAAGTCATCTATGCTAATTGAGCTAAAATTGTACTGATCGTGCAGGACGATAGCAATATCATCCTAGACGATAAAGTCGGTTCTTGAAAATCTATTTAAAGTACTCATATTTTCTCAAGCATAAAGGCCTTTTGCTGTAGCCTTGACCTGAGAGAGCCTAGAGGAGAGGAAGAGAGAGGGAGAGAGAGGGAGGAACTTGTGATGGGGAGCTTGTGAGGGGGTTTCACAAGGGTTGCTCCAAACAAGGGTCCGAGGTGTCTTCTCCAATCATCATTCCTTGTTTTGGAGGCTCAAGGGATGTCTTCTTCAGCAATTGATCGAGGTTCTCTGCCTACTTCAGGAGGAAGCAAAGGAGTCAGTTCTCTGTCACACTGAGGTTGGTGAAAAGGAGTGTTTTGTAAGGGCTTCTCCGCCTAGATGTGGGGGTTAAATGAGAGACACTAAGTTAGTGCAATACTCGGAGGGTGACTCCGAGGATTGGACGTAGGTCATAGTTTGACCGAGCCACTATTAATTTGGTGTGTTCTTTCCTTTGTTTTTATTTACACATTTAATTTCCGTACTTTATTTTTCTTGTGGAGAATTATGTTTTGGTTTGAGTTCGTGATTTAATTGAGAAGTTTTTTAAAATACCAATTCAGCCCCCCTCTGGGTTAGCCTTGGGACTAGATCATAAGGGCTTAACATCCGTAACGAACTTTTAGGTGGTAATAGAGCGAGATTCATAAAAACAAGTTTTTGAAACTTTTGAATTTTTATCCATGGCTAATTTTGATAATCGTAATACTACGGAAGGGTATTCTATTACCCGACCACCTTTGTTTGATAATATTCCATTTGATTTTTTGGAAAACTCGCATGTCAATATTTTTACAATCTATCGATTATCGCATGTGGATGCTTGTTAAAGAGGGTTATTCACATCCATCAAGTGAAATTAATAGAATTAAAATTGAACATACTTTTACTGAATGGACTTTCAATGATAGGGATTTAGCACAACTTAGTGCAAAGTGTTTGAACTTTTTTTTCTTGCTTTAAAATATTAAGGTTACATGCGTGTTTCTACTTGTTTTACTGGTAAAGTGATTTGGGATCGATTGTGCATTACTTACGAAGGAACAAATGAAGTTAAGCAATCTCGATTGAATATTTTATTGCATGATTATAAACTTTTTTGTACGAAACCTGTTGAATCAATTTTTGACATGTATACAAGATTTACTCAGATTGTTACTTCTTTATATGCATTAGGAAGAGAACTCATAAATTATGAAAAAGTTAATAAAATTCTAAGATGCTTACCTTCCTCTTTTGATTCCAAGATTACTGCAATAATTGAATATAAAGATTTAAATACTTATTTGATTGATAACTTACTTGGTTCACTCATTGCTTATGAGTACGGGGTGAATCAAAGAAATCTTGATGCAGGTGAGAAGAAGAAGGAGAAAACGGTGGAGCTTAAAGCCAACGACTCAGACACCGACTCTTCCGGGTCTGAAAGAAATGATGTTGCCTTAATCACGAGGTAATTTAAGAGCTTTCTAAGGAAGAAGCATAAGAATCATCATAGGTGGAATAAAGGTAAAGGTAGTAAAAATTTTAAGAATTCTAATGATACAATCTATTTTGAATGCAGGAAGTCTGGACATATTAAAGCTGATTGTCCTAAGCTTAAGGCTTACCTAAGCAAGGAGAAGGGTGAGGAGAAACCAAACTTCAAAATGGAAAAGAATAAGAAGAGGTTCCAAAAGGCTTTCTAGGCAGACTCTGCATTGGACTCCTCTGAAATCGAAGCTGAAGAGGAGACAACAAACTTGTGTTTAATGGTTGATGATCATTTTGGTAAAAGTGACCAAGAAGAGGTATGTGAACCAACTTATGATCAATTATTGGAGATTTGTGAGCGAATGCATGCATCATATAGGAAACTCAAAAAATCATATGCTAGTCTAAATTTGAAATTTTTGAATTTGCAAGAAGTGCATGAAATCCTATTAAAAGATCACTCCCAAATTGATAGCAATCACATGTCTTTACTTGATGAATTTGATGCATTAAACAAAAAGCATACTGAATTATCTGATGCATAAGATTCCTTAAAATTATCTCATACTAATTTATAAAAAGAATGTAAAAGATTAGAAAATCTAAATATGCTTGAAAACAACAAACCACTAGTGCATGCATTTTATAACTTTAAAAGGAAGCACCACTATCCAAATAGATTAAGAAATCCTTTTCCTGGTGTTAGATGTTTTTCATGTGGCATGCTAGAACACATATCACACACTTGCACTATTCAACATAGTATACATAGGGTGTGGAGACCATGATTATATAATTCACAGCATAATACACATGCATTGCATACCACTTTTCATAAGAAGGGACCCAAACATGTTTGGGTTCCTAAATTTGACTTTTGATGATTTTGCAGGCTTGCTCTCACAAAAGGCCTTGTGAGAGCATGTGGTACCTAGACAACAGATACTCACGATACATGATTAGAGATGCTAATCAATTTGTTTCGCTGGAGGCCAGGGCTGGAGGCAAGGTCACTCTTGGAGATAACTCCAGTAGGAAAGTGGTGGGCGCAGGTATAATTGAAAACTCCAAGAACCTTTTGATTGAAAATTTTTTTCTTGTAGATGGACTGAAACACAACTTACTCAACATAAGTCAGCTATGCGATAAAGGCTTCATCATAAAATTCTTGGCAAACACTTGCATCATAAGCTTAAATAATAACACAGTTTTGCAGGGAAAGTAGATCAACAATGTTTACATGTATGATTTAAATAATATTGAATGTGTTGTTTCATTTTGCTTAAAAACCACTACTGATGATTCTTGGTTGTGGCACAGAAGATTATGTCATGCCAGTATGAAAACCCTTAGGAAAGTGACCTAGAAAGACCTAGTTAGAGGTGTCCCCGAGCTTAAATTTTTAAAAGACCACCTTTGTGATGTATGCTAATTAGAAAAGAAAGTCCACTCCTTTTTTAACTCCATTAAGGACATTAGCACCTCTAGACCTTTAGAAGTCCTTCACATAAATTTGTTTGGACCATTAGCACTGCCACATTAGGAGGGAAAGTCTATAGTTTTGTGATTATTGATAATTACTCGAGGTTTACTTGGATTAGATTTCTGTCACATAAGAATGAGTCTTTTGATGAGTTTAGAGCCTTCTTCACTTGGATTTAGAAAAAGTTAGGTTGTGAGATCTTGACCATCCATAGTGACCATGGGGGGAGTTTGAAAATGAAAGATTTGGAGACTTTTGTGAAGAGAAGGGGATTATCCACAACTTCTCAGCTCCTAGGACTCGTTAGCAGAATGGGGTAGCTGAAAAGAAGAACCAGACCTTAGTTGAAGCTGCTAGAGCCATGCTTGCTGAGTACTCACTTCCAAAATACTTTTGGGCTGAAGCGGTAAACATAGCTTGTTATGTATTGAATAGGGTGAATGTTAGAGCCAAACTTGATAAGACACCCTATGAGATCCATAAAGGTAGGACATCCAATCTTTCCCACCTTCATGTCTTTGGTTATAAGGTTTCCATTCATAATAACGGGAAGTCTCACTTAGGAAAATTTGACCCAAAATCTGATGAAGAAGTGTTCTTAGGATATTCTAGTGTTGGGAAGCCTTTTAGGGTATTTAATAAGAGGACATTGGTGGTAGAGGAGACTACTCATGTAGTGTTTGATGAATCTAATCCTAGGAAGTCTAGAGTTGAGGAGAAAGATGATGTTGAAGAGAATACTACTGGGGGTGAGATTTTGGAGAAGAGGGTAGAGCCCCAAAACACTGAAGGAGTAGGTGAGATTACCCAAGGAGTAAAAAATATAGATCTAGAGGAAAGGGTTGAACCTACACACACCTTGCCCAGAGATTGGAGATACTCTTTGAGTCTCCCTAAAGAACTGATCTTAGGATACCCTTCCGAAGGATTTAAGACTAGATATGGACTTAGGAAGGAAGTGAATCACTCTGTCTTTATCTCAATAACTGAACCCACCAACATTAATCAAGCCTTTTCTGATGAGTTTTGGATCTTAGCCATGTAAAAGGAGTTAAACTAATTTGTTAGGAATGATGTTTGGGAGCTTGTAGAAAGATCAAAGGGACAAAGTGTAGTGGGAACCAAATGGGTATTTAAGAATAAGGTAATTGATTCTGGTTTAGTGGTTAGGAATATGGAAATATTGGTGGTTAAGGGGTACAACTAAATAGAAGGGATAGATTTTAAGGAGACCTTTACCCCTGTAGCTAGATTGGAAGCCATTAGAGTTCTATTAGCCTTTGCCTATTATAAGGGATTTAAGCTTTTCCAAATGGACGTTAAGAGTGCCTTTTTAAATGGGGTAATAAAAGAGGATGTATTTGTAAAACAACCTCCAGATTTTGAGAGTTCTCAATTTTTGAATCATATTTTCAAATTAAAAAAGGCCTTATATGGATTGAAGCAGACACCCAGAGCTTTGTATGAGAGGCTTAGCATATTCTTACTAGAGAGGGAGTTTGTTAAGGGGAGCGTAAACACCACTCTTTTTCTGAGGAAAGTAGGAGATGATTTACTCATTATTCAGATTTATGACGACGATATACTTTTTGGATCTTCTTACAAGAGGTTATGTGATGATTTTTCTAAAATAATGAGTAAGGAGTTTGAGATGAGTATAATGGGAGAGTTATCTTACTTTTTGGGTTTAGCATAAGATAATTGGATGATAGAATTTTTCTAAATCAATCGAAGTATATAAAGGACATCTTGAAGAAATATGAAATGGATAAAGTCAAGCTAATTAATACTCCTATGACCTCAGGTGTTTAGTTGGACAAGGACCCTAATGAAAAAATAGTTTATCAAAAGAAGTACAAAGGGATAATTGGATCTTTACTTTACGTGATTGCTAACTGACCTGATATAATATTTAGTGTTTATCTCTGTGATAGATTTTAAGCTGATCCCAAAGAATCCCACCTGACTGCTGTTAAGAGAATTCTTAGATACCTTTTAGGAACCCAAAACCCAGGAATCAAGTACCCTAGGAACATCACCTCTTTTGAGATCATTGGATATTCTGATTCTGACTTTGCTGATTGTAAGGTGGATAGCACTTCAGGGACTTGCCAATTCATAGGACAGTCTTTAGTCTCTTAGTCTAGTAGAAAGCAAAACTCTGTTACACTTTCCACTGTTGAAGCTGAGGATATTGCTTTAGGATGTTGTGTAGCCTAAGTCCTTTGGTTGAAGCAGTAAGTTCTAGATTTAGGATTACCTGTAGGCACAATTTCAATCATTTGTGACAACAATAGTGCCATCTGCATTTCAAAGAATCCTATCCAACATTCAAGGACCAAGCACAAAGACATAAGGCATCACTTCATTAGAGATCAAATGACCAAGGGAGACAATGAGTTACACCATGTGGCAACAGAGAATCAACTGGCTAACAGCTTTACTAAACCACTAGCCTTCGACACTTTCAGCACTTTAAGGACCAGATTGGGTGTGATTGACATAAATGTATGAACTTGATTCCGACTGATTTTTTATTTGATATATGTTTTTTATGCTTCACTTCTGTTTATTTTTGTTATTATTTTTGTTTTTATTACTTTATTTTTTGTATGCTTTAATTTTTCTTATAATCATCGCTAAAATTGATATTTTATGCCATGTTTTTATTTTTGAAAATTTGTAGTTATTATTTTACATCTCTTAATCAATTAAAGAGGGAGACGCCGTTGATTGTTTCCTTTTCCCTAACTTCCTTTAGTGGTGTAATTTGTTTTCCAAATAAAAGTCTATCTCAAATCAACAATTGGACTATACAATTAAAATATTTTTCAATCTTGCTATAGTAATCTATCTTATATATATAATACTCAAAGTCTTTATTTTACCTTCAATTTTTTTGAAATCTTTTCCTTGCTTTTATCATATGATTTTTTATTCTATTTTATGATTCATTCTTCCTTATATTAGAGAGTGAGTTTTTCTTCTCTAATATCTTGAAGATATAATCACAACTGAGAGTATTTAAGAATTTTGGAAAAGGGACCTAGCTTGCAAAATTAAATAAAAAAAATGGCCAATGATGCCAAAATCAAAAGATGTGCAATGTCGCCAAATTGAATACACACACACACACACAAAGTGCATCAAAAATAAAAAGAGGCATAAAATGAGTCCATCAAAAGCAAGCTCCTTCCCTTTCAAAATTTTTAAATCTTAGAAGAATTCATATGTCACTTGATATTTTTCAAAGGCTTAATTTCGGGATTCTTGATCATAATTAATTACTTTGATATATTATTTTATAAAATATTTTTCTGAAACCAAGTTTTGAATGGGTTTCTTTTTCTTATCCAATTGATTTTTCTGATTTAGATCTTTGTTTTCAAAAGAAGTTTTGCCTTGGGAGAAGTCTGAGTTAGGGATAACAGGATCGGTTGTGTTACCAATTTTTTGGATTATGATGATGTTAATTCATTGACTTACAAGTCTTTAAAATCAATCACATGGAAACTATGTCATATTCATGCCTTGATTTAAAAAAACCTTTATTTTTGTTCATTTTTATTTCTTTGTCGTGTCTTATTTTTATCATTTTCACTTGATTTTAATATTTTTGGGCCTTGTCTGATCATCTCCATCCATCCTCTAATTTAAACTTTTTTCACATCATCCTATACGATATTAATATCTTCCTGGACGATCGGTTCAATTCACTTCTAAAATATATCTGCTAGCTATTCTGACCTTTCTGCTCTATATTGTACTGGACGATACATTATCATCCTGGACGATCTGATCATCCTCTGCTTCAATCATCCTTGATTAAATTGGAAGATCCTCTTTCATCCTGGAATAAGCCTTTACTCTTACTCAATTATTGGAAATCACCGCGTACAATCCATTTGTTTATCCTGGATAATACACATGGAAATACGTTTAATAAGCATTGAATTTGGCCGATACAATCCATTATTGGAGCATAGTCCCGGACGATCCACCTATTTGTCCTAGATGATACACGTGGCAGTGCATTTAAATGTTTTAAATTTGGTCGATACGATCCATTATTGATCATTATCCTGGACAATCTACCTCATCGTTCCGGATGATATACTTTTTTAATGATCGTTCAAATTGTCGCCTCAGGATGATCGCCTGCTTCTGATCATCCTAGATGATATCTAATCGTCCCGGATGATATGACCGCATTTTTTACCAATCATTTAGCCGCAATTATTGCATCGGATCATCTTGGACAATTCTGCAATCATCCTGGACGATCCAGCCGATTCTTTAAATTCAGAGCTCCGCATGTCATTTTTCTCACACCATCTCCTTCTATTAGCTTTCTACGTCCTCTTTTCTTACTATTTGTGATCATGGCAGGAGGCAAGCGATCTAGCCAAGTGTCAGGAAATTCCTTGAGGGCCATTTTAGACCCTCGATTCATGGAGGCAGATGATCAAGCCACCTACCAATCTTACAAAATGGCTAGCATTACTATTTCCTGATCGATCAACCCACACCACCTTTCCTATTCGGTACTTGACTTATTCACTCACACATCTTTGTGTTATATTCTCACTCTTGCAATCCCCTTCAATTCTGAGCTTTTGTTTAAATTCTTTGCAAGCCTTAGAATAAATTCTGCCTTTACTTCACTTGGATCGTATGTGAATCGACGCCCCGTCGAGATCATATACCAGGATTGCACAAAATTCTTACAACTCTCCACCACAGGGGATAAGCTTCACACCCTGTGTTCTGACCCTGATTATGACTAGGCTTCGGCCAATAACTTCTTCGTAACACTAATGCCCACTTTTATGTTAGAGAGACTAGCTCTTTACTTAAATGCTAGGATGATCCAGCACGTCCTTCGCACCTCTGTTATTCCCAAAGTTGGTGATCGCGTCCACATTACTCCTCTTCTTTTGATCACCACCTTTTATATTTTATCCCATCATGAATTCAACACTACTAATTTGATTTTCAATTACTTTGAACATCTGACCACTATTCGTAACCCAGGATATAAGAAGAAGCCAAACCTAGCCCTAGGACATATTATTGCTTATGTCTTAGAATCCAAATATAATCTCCAATATCCTGCTTCTCCAAATTTCTAGCCTGTGTTCTACTCCAATAATTCCTTCAATGTCCTTCACAGTACTCATCTTCACCAGGGGGATGGGGAAGCTCAGTGGACAGAAGAGGAGGAGGCTCCCCCACCTGTTCTTGCACCTGCTCCGCTTCGCCAGCACTCTCAGCTAGATGAGCTGGTCGAGCGATTCGACCAGGGGAGGCACGCTTTGAGACTTACGTTGTTGCACAGGAGCAACAACATGCTGAGGACTTATCCTATTTCGAGCAGCGACGTGCTGAGGACTTAGCTCATGTTGACACCTATGTTGCACACCAGCAGCAGCAGCACGACTAGGATATGGCCTGGTTTGGAGCACAGTTTGCCTCACTGGCTATATACTTTCAGTATCCACCACCACCACCTCCTCCATCAGATGATCAAGGGCCATCATTTTACTAGTTTTCTTTTTTATGTTATTCTTTCGTTCTAGTTTGTTTATATTTTTTTGTTAGTTTCTGTAGTTTCTGTTCTATTTTTCTCTTCCTTTTTGAGATGTCAAAAGGGCGAGTAGTGTGTTATACTTGTACTGTTCTACTCTAAAATTTAAATCTGTTATATTTTCTATGATTGCACTGCTTCCAATTCACTGTCTTGAATTATTTAGATTAATTTTAGTTTGTCATCTTTAAAAAGGGGGAGATTGTTGTAAATCTGGTTTTATGAATTAGAATTTTGATGATAGCAAACATTCCTATTTTTTTCTACGACTGCCTTGCCCACTAACATTTCAGATCAACAAGATCAAGTGCTACTCAAGCCAGCTCAAGATTGGGTTGATTAGGTCTGGGTTAGTTTGTAATTTATTTTTTCTCTTTCTTGAGTCAATTATAATCTTTGTGGTGCCTGATGCTAAGTAACCCTGGACACACACACTTGGGTGAATTTTTTCTGTTTGACTTAAAGTTTTTTTATTTTGCTAACATCGATCGGGATAATCCAAAAATCATCCTGGATGATCAATCAAAAATAAAAATCCTAATTAGGGCTTTCCTGGTTAAGGCAGCCATCATTAAGCATATCGTCCTTGATGATTTTTATATCGACCGGGACGATACGATATGCTCAAATCAGAAAGAATAAGCCACCAAATCTATTTAGGTAGTTTTATTTTTTAATCATCGTCTAGGACATCGACCTGAATGTTGGGGTTCAATTATGCCTAAATTAATCTGATGATTAAGGAAAGTAATTAAGGTTGATTGATTTGATCATATCATCTTGGATGATCACAGTATCGGCCAGGATGATTAGTTCAAAAACCTTGATTGCTCCTGGATGACCAAAAATTATTCATCGTCTATTCAGAATGATGTTCTAGATGATTTTGCGCAGATTTGAACTAATCGGCCAGGACGATCGCGAGATTGGCCTAGATAATCAAGTCATTTTTTTTTCGTCCAAACTCCCATCCAGGGTAATGTTCTGGATGATATTCCTTGATTTGTACTACTCGTACAGGATAATATAGTATCGTCTTGGACGATATGAATAAAAAATCTTCTAATCATCCCAAGTCATCCGGGCTAATTGAGCTAAAATTGTACTGATCGTACAGGACGATAGAAATATAATCCTGGATGATAAAGTCAGTTCTTGAAAATCTATTTAAAGGACTCGTGATTTCTCAAGCACAAAGGTCTTTTACTGCAGCCTTAACCTGAGAGAGTCTAGAGGAGAGGAAGAGAGAGGGAGAGAGAGGGAGGAACTTGTGAGGGGGAGCTTGTGAGGGGGTTTCAAAAGGGTTGCTCCAAGCAAGGGTCCAAGGTTTCTTCTCCAATCATCATTCCTTGTTTTGGAGGCTCAAGGGAGGTCTTATTCAGTAATTGATTAAGGTTCTCTGCCTACTTCAGGAGGAAGCAAAAGGAGTCAGTTCTTTGTCGCACCGAGTTTGGTGAAAAGGAGTGTTTTGTAAGGGCTTCTCCGCCTAGCTGTGAGGGCTAAAGGAGAGACACTAAGTTAGTGCAATACTCGAAGGGTGCCTCCGAGGAGTGGACGTAGGTCAAGGTTTGACCGAACCACTATAAATTTGGTGTGTTCTTTCCTTTATATTTACTTACGCATTTAATTTCCACACTTTATTTTTCTTGTGGTGAAACATATTTTGGTTTGAGTTTGTGATTTGATTGAGAAGTTTTTTAAAATACCAATTCACCCCCCTCTTGGTTAGCCTTGAGACTAGTTCATAAGGGCTTAACATCCCTAACGAACTTTCACAAAAGCCCAAATCAACCACTTAAGATGAAGGTGAGAACTTCATCGTAATGATTGAAATATTAGATGATTTCCAAATTTGGATGCTTATAGTCAAATCGAGTTGCTCAACAACATGAATCTAACAAGCACAATATCACTCAATCTATGGCCATTAAATCACTTAAATACTAAATAATTATTATATGATCAAAATATTTTATATGAGTCATTTAATGGAGTATTATGAATTTTTTGCTAGGTTTACTAAAATGTTAACTCTCAATATACTATAAATAGACCCTCAACCTTCTCATGAAAGGGACTTGGACATGAGTTTGCAAACAGCTTGGAGATCTAAGGAACTCTAGGGCTCTACTTAACATTCCAACCATAGTTGTTCGGCTGTTATAGTCTTGTAATTTAATGCACATCAATTGATTGTTATCATTCTTGAAAATTCCATATAGGTTGTTGACCTAATATTATTTTCCCAAGGCTAACCAGAGGGGTAAATTTGTATTTTAAAACCTTCTTAGTAAATTTTAGAAAACCATAACATTTATTTTTAAAACAAAATTTTCAACAAGAGAGATAAAATTACTGAAAATAAAATGCTAAAAAATAAAAAGAACATAAAGATTTATAATGGTTCGAACTAACTAGACCTACGTCCACTCCCTGAAGACTCCCTCTTCATGTATTACATTATTACCAATATGGCTCTCCTTTTACCCCTACAGCAAGGCAGAGAAGCCTTTATAATTTTCCTCTCTTCCATAAATCCCTGGTGCGGCAGAGTACCATCATCCTTTCATACCCTCCAAGTGTCAACAGAGAACCGTCGTCCTTTCACACCCTCCAAGTGATGGCAGAGAACAGTCATCCTTTCACACTCTCCAAGTGTCAGCAGAGAACCATCAACCTTTCATACTCTCCAAGTGACAACTATGAACTGGATCATCTCCAAAAATCTTCTCTCGAGCAACTAAAAAGAAGAAGGAAGAGAAGTGATACAAACACAAAAGAGATTCTTATATTTGAGTAACCTTGTGAACTCTTCACACTTCACTTACAAGAACTCTCTCTCAAAAACTCTCCCAAATCACCCTTTCACTTGCTCTTAAACAAATCATGAAGACAAGACTTGTCCAAGTTAGTTTCTAATAACCTTTTATATGAAAGACATGAAAATCATCAAAAAATTTGAAAATTTCAATTTTTACCATCCACGATCATATAATATGATCGACAATCATCCCGAATAAACATATCAAAATTTTCTTATATGATCCTATATGAACTATTTTTGTATAATCCTATCATACAGTACGATATATACATTATACAATATGAATAGTTATCAAAAGATTTGCTATTCATCTGGACAAAAAAATACCCCATAATTTCATTCTCTGGACATCATTTGTACGACCGCCAGATCGTCCCCTACAAACATTTCAAAAAAAAAATGATATGTTCGTATGGACAAAAAATGTTCCCCATAATTTCGTACTATGTACGTCGTATATAGGAACTCCAGATCATCCCAGATGAATAATTCAAAAAAATTTACCTGTTTGTATGGACGAAAATGTTTGCAACATTTTTGTACTATAGACGTCATCTATACGAATCAAACTTAGTATAGTACAAATAATACTTAGAAAATTTTCCCCGTCCAAGCTTTGATTAACTGCTCGCTGGAGGAAATAACTGAACAAATTATCCCGTATGAATTGAAATCGTATAGTATGATTAGTTTAAAAATTTACAAGTTTTTAACACTCCCCGGTGTGTGTGTGCATGGTTACTCAATTACAATCATACTCTCTCATACTAAATAAAAGTGTAAAATATAGATACCATTTACAATGAATCATAAACTAATGTAATTTGAAGTCGTTTACAGTTTGGAGTATGATTTCCCTAAAATGTTAGTACACACAAATAATAAAAAAATACATCAAATATATGTTAGGAGAAACATTAATCAAAATAATAATATTTGGAATCATAAAAAATATATGATATGAAAGTATAGTTATGAAAACTAAATAGCAATAATCTCACCCATTTTGATGATAGCAAAATAATTCTTATTTGAATTAATATTTAAATAAAAAATTTCTCCTTAGCTCTCCCTAAATGAATGATCAATGTAAATCTAGGAT
>NW_021318823.1:162433-177573 GCF_001605985.2 Dendrobium catenatum | reverse complement strand
TATACACATGCAAACAAAACCAAAAACTTGAACAAAAACATAAATCATAAATGCATATAACAGTACATAAACGCATAGATTGCTATGAACAGGCATCAATAAATACTAATGCACCTATATACTTGAGAAGAAATTCATGCACTAATGCACACAGTGATAGAAGAGAATACATGCTTGTCTAGACATAAAATTTTCATTTATGTTCACGAGTGCATGCGGGTAAAAAGTAAAAATTGCCAGAAGTGCATACAAACGTACATGCATTATGCATACTAGAAAATTTATCAGAAACTACATAAATTGTATATTGTTGCATGGATGCACACACTAAAAAATATACTTGACATAGGACAACTCGGCATGTAATCCTCTTTAACAAAACCAAACTTCAATCATGCAACTATAAGCCCTCAAATTGGATCCATCATGCAGTTATGGGTCTAATTTAGCAAATAAAATATGATATCAATGATGATTAAATGTAATAATAATCACATGAAGAACAAAACATCAACAAAAACTTTAAAATAACTTGATAAACAAAACAAAAAGTTTAGGTTGCAGAAGTGAAGTACGATAAACCAAAACACTAAACCAAATTTAAATGTAGCATATTGATCTTTGATAAAGATGTTATAGAAATAGAATATACCGCTTTGTATAAGTCATTGATTAGTAGTTTCACATTTAGTCGACGTTCCAGCACCTCCCTCACAACATTCTTCTCATTCTCTTCTCTCAATCTTTCAGCGAGAAGAAAATACCCATCCTTAGCCAAGTCCTCATATGAATTGCCAAAAAACCTAAATCGGTTAGCCCAACGAAACAAATCCCGTGGTGTTATGAAACCATGCTTTCCAGCAAACACTTTACTGCTTTGCCTATGCAACTGCAGATCTTTCATTACCTCAACCATTCTTGAGGCATAACTTGCCGGAATGCAGCATCTTTTCTCTAGAATAGTTGTCAATTCATCATCAGGAATTTCATCAACATGAATCTCCAGAAAACGGTTGCGGAAGGCCCTTGAGAGCATTTTTCGTCCACCATATATAGTTGGAGGATTCTGCGTGGCAAACAGCATAAAGTCTGGATGTGCCGATATTGTTTCTTGTAGTTCAGGCACAAACAATTCTCTATTATCATCTAGAAGCCTATTTAATGCTTCCAATACATCAGATGGAGCAAGATTAAGTTCATCCAAGACAATCCAATATCCCTTCCGAACAGCCTTCAACAGCACACCTTCTTGGAACTGAAGCCTACCATGAGAGTCGGTTATGTATGAACCAAAATATTCCTGGAGATCAGTGTGTTCATGATTGTTGATGCGGACAAATTCATGACCAGTAACTGAAGCTAGATACTGAACAAGACTAGTTTTTCCACTGGATGTGGGTCCCTGCAGAAGAACAGGATACCTCTTAATGTAGAAGGCACGGGCAAGGTTTTTAAGATGCACTTTAACAGTATTTGTAAGAACATAATTTTCCACGAAAGACTTTATCTGGGAAGCATAAAGAGGAGCCAAATCTCCAGAAAAATAACTATTAAAAGGGATATCATGAGGCATGCCACCTGATAACAAGTTCGACAATATCAAGTCGTGCATAATGGCAGCACTGGGGGCATCTAAAAGAGTAAGAAAGAACATGCAAAAGCCATCATAAAGGGCTTTTTTGAATCCAAATCTCTTTTCAGCCATCTTGGTATAATTGAGTGCTCGAGCTAGGGACCGTAAACTGAACTGTGGCTTCTGATTAGCACCATCCTGCAACCTCTCCTCAGATTCCTTCTTCACTGATTTGTAAAACCGAACAATCCTGTTTGACAATTCAGTTGTGGCGTTACCTTCACCCAGGTATTGATTAACAAATAGAATTAGATCATCATCATCAAAAACATCATCAATAAAATATTCAGTAAACCGACTCTTGAATGCAAATGGAAGATCCCTCTTTCCAGCATCAGTGGCAGGATTCATGCAGGCAAATAAACGAAAATCAGGATGACGTTCAACATAATCTACATCACCCCTCTCTGCAAGACACAAAGTACCAAGATCTCCATCAAGGACACCAATAATTCGCTGCAGTGTTTCTGGCGGAGCAAGATTTACTTCATCTAACAAAAGCCACTGCCCACTTTTTAAAGCACTTACAAAAGCACCCTCCACAAATTTAAAAGACATTGCTGAAGAGACACTAATCTTCTTAAGAGCACCGTCAAGCCCCAAAGACAATGACTCCCACTTTTGAACTGTCTCTTCAATCAATGGCCTCTTTCTCTTCGAGCCACAGCCAGATTCTCTTGTTTTAGCCAACAGTTTCTGGACAAAGTGAACCGACTTCTGGCAAGCATGCAGTAATTTTTTCCAGTTCTTTTCTAATATGAATATCTCAAACTGGCGAAGCAGAGCTTCATTATCCTATTCAAAAGAGAGACAAACCTTGTCACAGAAGTCTTCAAAATTGCATTCAAGTAAAATTAAGCGCACATAAATAATGCGTACCTTCTTGGAAAAAGTCTTGCAGAACAACTCCTTGAATTCATGATAAAGAGGCATGCATATTGACTGTGCATCAGTAGGCTTATAGCCACCCAGCAGATCAGCAACATCAGTTTGCTGGCTTAAGTTCTGTGGTATGTCAAGCAATATAGTACAAGAATGAAGAATAAGAGAGACATTCAAGCGCATTAACATTGCACGGGAAAAAGAGCAATGCAATCGTACCAATCTTCAATTGAAATTAATCTCAAGTAAAGCAAAGTAAAATAATTGCCTTCAGTTACTTTATTGGAATGACTCCGAATAGAATCTAATTTCATGTGAGACTAGCGTGGCAGCAGTACAGAATGCAGCAGTCAAAAAGCAGGATTTTTTTCATCAAACTAATTCAACATACACATCATATTTTAATATTTTATATAATGTTTCAAGTAACAAAAGCAAGAAATTTGACAAATACATGCTCTTTCCTACCAAAATAAATTTGCTCTCAATATCATGTTAAAAAAAATAAAACAATGCAGTAATTAATGCAATGCTCAAGGAAAACATAAAATTCATGGATGGCTTATACACAACAACAACAACATCCAACCTTTATCCCACTACGTGGGGTCAACTAAATGAATTATTTTTCTCCATTGTATCCTATTAAGAGTTAAATTCTCATTTAAATCTAATAAAGAAATGTCATTTCTACTATTTTCTAACTTAAGTATTTTTAGGTCTACCTCTATCATTCTAAACATAAGTCAACTCGAATACATACCGGGTCATCGAAAGGCCGCCATTTTATATGACCAAACCATCCAAGACAACTCACTAATCTTATCTTCCACTAGAGCTACTCCAACCTTTTCACCTATATGCTCATTTCGTGGCCTGCCTCTAATAGTTACACATACAACTAAAATTTACCACATATTAAAAACTTCCATCCATTTAAAAAATGAAATAGCATTCAAATCTATTTCTGAGTGTGATCAAATCATTACCAATTTGACGAAATAAAAAAATACAGGTTGTTTATTTCACTTTTTATATTTGGAAGGGAATTTGACAAGAAGAGATTAATTTTGTAACTAGTCAAGATTTCGATGCTACGTCATAAATTATCTCTGATTTCATTGCACAAAAAAAAGCAAGGCAAAAATCACATTAGAAGACAGACAAAATTGTATAGAAACTTAGATAAATACTTTGGAAAAATGATAGCATCAAATACTCAAGTGCTTTACCATAACAATCAGAGGGTACCCAAGCATCATAGCCAGATTCTGTACAAGCGTTGTCTTTCCTGTTCCAGTTTCACCTACTAGAAGAACCGGTTCATTGTACTTAACGGAACAAGCTATTCGCTCAAGTGACTGTAGAGCACTACGAATACTAACAAAAGGCTGCCTATCATGAATATCCTGGATACAACAGAAAAATTACAAATATGGAAAAACAGTGAAGTGCATAGAAAACAAAATGGCATAATCCTTAAACACACAATTCTTTTAACACGCTGGAGTGCAACTCGCCCAACTTGAAGGCGTGATAGCCGCATCTGCAACAAAAGAAGAATCATAAACTAAGAATCTTTGGTGAAACAAATCAAAATATGCCACCGTTTTCGGAAAAAAAAAATCATAAAAGCAACCTGAAGGGTTGGCTTGTTTGAAGGGTACAACATTGCCCCTTCAAGAGGAACACTCCATAAGTTAGCAATTTCTCTGATCAACAATGAACGGTTTTCAGACATGGGCAAGAAAGCCGCAAACAAATCAACAGCCTGGTCAAAAGATAGAAAATTATCTTAGTAAAAAGTGAATAGTGAATACCCTCATGGCCAGGACTAGCTATAATTTCCCCTGTAAAGAAAATGAGTGGTAACCTCTTGATAAATATTTTCTGAATCTGATAATGATAAGCCAAAGGCAAACAAGTTAAGAGGCAACGCTGCAATTCTCTTGCACCATTTGAGAAGATCCCTGCCAATATCAAGCAAAGTTGACGAGATAAGTATATAATATCATATGTTGCAGGTAATTAACCAATGCTTACGCATACCTTAAAGAGAATCTATTGAAAGCAGAAGCTGACATGACTCCTATTTGATAAGAAACAACAGAGTTGACCCGCTCAAATGTATCTGATAGCCAAGCCAAATGCCTCATTCAAGAGTGTCGTTATTTGTAAAGCATGCGGTAATTAGCATAACAATAGAAAAGAAAATAGCATACCAACAAGCTGTGAGGATAAGAAGTCTAAAATTGGATATCTTGCATTAATTATATCAATCATATCATCTCTACTGGGAGCCCGAACCATGACTTTCCTCCAAAAGACGCTAAGGGAAAGCCTTCCTAAACAAATGAAGTGATTTAACAAAGTAAGATCCACAAGATTTAAAAGCAAGAATACATATTTGTAATTTTTAAATTTAACATTCTTTATTACACAAGATTCATAAAAGGCAAAAATTTATTCGCTTAAAGCATGATAAGAACTAAGCACTAGAATTTTCCATTCCTTCAATATAAAATACAAAGTATTAAGCATTTTGCACATAACACTAAAAGATCTCTTTATACCAGATATGTATCAGCATAACCAAAACAAAAACAAAAACTATCAAAGACATTGAAAGAAAATTAACTATTACTCTAGGAAAACCACGATCCCTTGTTATGCCTAAACCATTAGGCCATGCACGAGAACAAATAATTAACTTCATAGCATCAAATCCAGATCAATACTTTTATAACAAGATGGAACAAGGTTTTCACCTTTCAAAACAAGAACAACACACGATTTTGGTTCTAAATTATTTTTCCTTTGCCTTCAAATGCATGATCAAGGATGGCCTATCATTTATGCATAACAAAAAATTTATGAATAAAAACTTCAGGTTTTTCTTCGTATGTCCATGCTTATGATGCGTCAAAAGCTTTCATCATGGACGTATTGAAATACAGAAGCATGGATTTCTTTTTTGGGGGAAGCTAAAAAATATCCAAATATAGATAAAGGAGCCTACTAGAGACTTGTGAGGAATGTGATTTCCTTTCCCACACCATACCGGATATAGCATTTGTTGTAAGCATGATTAGCCAGTTCATGCAAAATCCAAAGCAGACTCACATGCAAGTTGTAGACAAAATATTACGCTATCTTAAGGGGAACCTAGGTAAAGGAATTCTCTTCAGAAGAGAATGTGGAATAACCCCAAAAGCATATACTGAAGCAAATTATGCATGATCACAAGTAGATAGACAATCTACCTCAGGATACTGCACATTCCTCAGAGGAAACCTTATTACATGGAGAAGAAAGAAACAAAATGTGATGACAAAATCTAGTGCAAAAGAAGAATACAGAGCTATGGCCTTAGGAATATGTGGAATATGTGAGCTAATGTTGATCAAAATAATTCTAAAAGACCTAAGGATCAAGTGGGAAAGACTCATGAAGCTATACTGTGATAACAAATTAACAATCAGCATAGCTCACAATCTAATTCAACATGATAGGACCAAGCACATAGAAGTGGACAGACATTTCATAAAGGATAATTTAGACAGTGGTCTTATATGTATAGATCATGTATCATCAAAAGACCAGCTTGCAGATATTCTTAACAAGGGACTCGATAACTCTACCTTTCTGGGACTGATTACCAAGCTGGGAATGACAGATCTGTATTCCCCAGCTTGAGGGGGAGTTTTAAATCCTAGCCGTCGCTTGACATTTTGATCTCACGGCTAGGATGGGAATTCATAAGAGGCTCGCCTATTAAATCCTATCTGTCCTTTGGCATTTTGATCCCACGGCTAAAATGGGAATCGGTGGGAAGCTCACTTGGATCACACTGATCTCCTTCTATATTTAGATGGTTGATTTATGAAGGATTATATTAGAGAAATTATACATTATTCTATAATTATTTATTTCTTTATTATGATATCTTGTAAAGATCTATAAATAGGGGTAAGTTTGTGCAATAAAATTAAGCCTTTCCCCTCTCCAATTCTCTGAATTTAACACTAACAAATTCAATTTCTATGATAACCCACACAAAGCAAAACCCGTCCAAAATCACCAAAATTCGACAATAATTAATCCTTGTGAGTATTATTATTTGAAGGCAATTTAATAGGATGATTGAGATATTCTATAAAGATATCACAAAATTCCCTCAATGCATTGAATTAAGAAGATTCGTAAATTTCCCCTATAGCAAGACACAAAAATAAATTAATAAGTTATTATTTCCAAGGATTTGCATTAATACATCATTTAAAAAATTTAAGAAAATGCTAGAAAATTTCTCAATGATGCAATCAAATATTGTTAAACCAAGATGTTTATTAATACAACATAATGCAGCTGAAAAGCACCTCTAATAAATGAAATGCAAATTGACAATAATTGCATATAGTGCAAATAAATGTTCAACACATAAACATTAAAAAAACCAATATCATCGTTATATAAACTATCTTATCTTTCATTCAAATGAAATCCAAGAAAAAGCATGTGTTATTTGGAATGCATAAACTTCATTAAAAAAATTAACATGAAAATTTTCACAAAGGAAACATACTAAACATTATTTATATCTACCTTCAGTTGTTTGACGAAATTCATGTGTTGAGGTTGATATTGTACCAAACAAACGAAATCTTTCTGAAACGCTTATCACCTACAAGATTAACAAATAAAAATGGAAATCAATTATGTGTGTGTGTGAATATATATATATATATATAGAGAAAAATAGTAAATCATGTTGTACAAAACTTGTTTTGTATGTACAATTATAAAATCGTATGGGACGAAAATGTTTTCGCACGTACGAATAGAAGCTACCAAAAATAAAATGTTTTTTTTTGTAAAACATTATTTTCGAGGCATCCTTTCATGCAGGCTTTTTGAGCACTCGATCGTATAGACGAACATGTGTTTGTCCGGGATGATAAAAATTAAAGATCATTTTAAAGGTAGTTAGGGGCTGAAAAATTATGATCAATTCCTTTCTCTTTACAATACTCTTCAAAGTTTTCATTTTGGAATTCACCTCCATGATCACTCTGAATAGATAAGATTTTACAACCTAGTTTTCTCTGAATCCAAGTCAAAAAATTCATAAATTCCTCAAATGATTCACTTTTATGAAATAAAAACTTAACCCAGTTGAATCTAGAAAAATCATCCACAATCACAAATTCATATACTTTCCCTCCTATACTTGCAGTGCTAACCGGTCAAAAAAGATCCATATGAATAATTTGTAATGGTTTGCTAATTCTAAGATCCTTAATGGAATGAAATAATGATTTCACATGTTTTCTTAGTTGATATGGATCACACAGGTGATCCTTAGTAAAGTCTAATTTTAGTATACCTCTAACAAGTTTTTTTGGGTAATTTTTTTAAGGTTTTTTATACTAGCATGATAAAGTCTCCTATGTCATAACCATGATTCATCAAAAATTATTTTCAAACAAAAAAGCATTAAGAGATTTAATATAATTTAAATCTAGCATATACACATTATTTATCCCAGTTCCATGTAGTACATCATTTTCATTTTGGCTTAATATACAACTAATGAGAAAAAAATTAACACTATATCTCTTATCACATAGCTGAGTAATACTCAAGAGATTATGCTTTAATCCTTCTACAAGTAGAACATTTTCAATGAAAAATTTATTCAAGTTTTCGATCATACTATGCCTACCACATTCCTAGTGGTATTATCTCCCAGTGTAACCTTGCCTCCATTCCTGGCTTCTAGTGATATGAATTGTGTAGTGTCTTTAGTCATATGCTTTGAACATCCGCTATCCAAGTACCAAATGCTCTCATGAGGTCTTGTATGAGAGCGTTTCTACAAGATAATCAAATGTTAGTCTTGGGAATCCAAATAAGTTTGGGTTCTCCTCTTGGAAAAATTAATCTAGATGCTTGTATAATATGATTTATTTTATGCATCTTTGGCCTCTACACTAGATAAGATTTTTATGAATACTGCAAGTGTGGGATATGTTCTTAATCATGCCACAAGAAAAATACCTAACTCTAGGAAAATGATTTTTTAATTTATATAGATAAATTTATCTTTTCTTATGTTTTATAATTTTTTATTTCTTTTTAGGATTAAAAAATTATTCAGGTGTAGGTAGAATTGTGTTCTTTTCATAAGCATTTAAATGTGCTTTAAAAAATGAGTTTGCACTTTCTAACATTGTCAACTTTCAAATAGTGATATTTATTATCAGATTCATCCATAAAAGTTTTAAAATCTTTTTCAAGTTCAGTGTGAGATGATTTTAATAATTCATGCTATTTATTCAATTCATCGTATTCATCTAGCAATTTCATGTAGTTGTTATCAATTAGTACATGATCTTTCCTAAGAATTTCATGCTCCTATTATAATTCAATGAATTCTAAATTCAATCTAGCATACATCTTTTTAAGTTTTCTATATGTTGTATGAAATTTTTTTAGAAAATTCAAGTAACTCATCATATCTATCATATCTTAAGTCATATATCTCTTTTTGGTATGATTGATCAAACTTGTCGACCATCAAGCACAAATTTGTAACTTCTTCTTCTACCTCTATTTCTGAAAAGTTCAAAGCTGAATCCACCCAAAATACTCTCTGCGCTCTCTTTTTGTCCTTCCTCACATAAATTTTCTCTTCGACCTTCTCCTTGTTATGATTGGTTTTAAAATTTGAGCATTCTGACTTGACGTGTCATGGCTTCCTGCATTCATATTAAATAATATCATTATAAGCCTAAATATTTTTGTGGAACGTACCTTTATTCCACTACTGGTCTCACCTTTGCTTCCTCTTTAGAAAACTTCTAAATTTCTTAGTCATTAAGGCAATGTCATCTTCAGTCTCAAGCTGGGACTAATCACTCTCCGAGTCATCTACTTTCACTACTATATTCTTTTCCTTCCATTTCTCTCCTGTATTAATCTGTCTTTGAGTCACTCTTTACTCGTAAGCAATTAGTGATCTATGAAGATTGTTAATATAATAAATATTTAAATCTTTAGACTTTATAATGATACTTATTTTAGCATTATAAGTAGTAGGTAAACAATGAAGAATTTTATTTACTTTCTCTACATTTGTTAATTCCTTACCTAAAGCATGCAAGGAGGAGACTATTTGAGTGAAATGTATGTATATGTCAGTGATCAATTCATTTGATTTCATGCAAAATAGTTCATAATCATGCAACAAAATATTTACTCTAGATTATTTCACTTAATTAGTCCCTTCATATGTGATACAAAGTCTATCCCAAAATTTTTCCGCTTTTACAGGTAGAAACTGGTATATTTTCTTCAGATTTAAGTGCACAAAAGAAATTATTCAAACATTTTATGTTTAACTGAGGTAATTCATATTCTTCTACAGTTCAGTTAACAAATTATGTTTAGTTCTAATGCTATTTTCTAGTCTTGTTGGCCTAGTGTATCCATATGCGATAGTCAAGCGATTGAAGAAAAGTAGACATTCATATTTTCTAAAAATCGAAAGGAATATTTTCAAACAATGGGGGTCTAGTGATCGAATACCCTTCAACTATGTTATGATTTCCAAATGTAGCAATAATCATTTTCAAAAAAATAATCTAAACTTTAAATTTTGAAACAAAGCTTTGAAACCACTTGAAAAGTCCGTATAGGCTGTTAGACCTAACGTTATTGTCCTAAGGCTAACCAAAAGGGGGGGGGTGAATTGATATTTTAAAACCTTCTTGATAAAGTTTTCAAATCATAGAATTTATTTTTAAAATAAAATTTTTAACCACAAAGATAAAATTACTAAAAAATTAAATTCTAAAAAATAAAAATAATACAAAGATTTATAATGATTCGGTCCAACTAGACCTATGTCCACTCCCTGAAGACTCCCTCTTTAGGTTAATCACTATGACTAAAGTGAATCTCCTTTTGCCCCCATATCAAGGTAGAGAAGCCTTTATAATTTTTCTCACTTCCACTAATCCCTAATGCGGCAGAGATGGTCCATCATCCTTTCACACCTTCCAAGTGTCGGTAGAGAATCATCATCCTTTCATACCCTCCAAGAATCGGCATAGAATGATCATCCTTTCACACTCTCCAAGAGTCGATAAAGAACCATCATCCTTTCACACTCTCCAAGTGTCGACAGAGAATTGAAACTTCTCTAAAGATTTTCTCTCGAGCAACTAGAAAGAAGAAAAGAAGAGAAGTGACACAAAAACCAAAGAGATTTTTACATTTGAGTAACCTTGTGAACCCTTCACACTTTACTTGCAAGAATTCTCTCTCAAACACTTTCCCAAATCACCCTTTCACTTGCCCTCAAAGAAAGCACAAAGACAAGACTCGACTAAGTTAGTTCCTAAGGACATTTTATATGAAAGACATAAAAAATCATCTAGAAAACTGAAAAATTTTAATTTTTACCATCCACGATCCTACAGTACGATCGACAATCATCCCGAACAAACATATTAAAATTTTCTCATATGATCCTATATGAACTATTTTTGTACAAGCCTATTGTACAGTACGATATATATATTATAGAGCACAAATAATTATAAAAAAATTTGCTATTCATTTGGACGAAAAAATCCCCATAATTTTGTACTCTAAACTTCGTCTATACAAACGCCAGATTGTCCTGGACGAACAATTCAAAAAATTTACCTATTCGTATGGACGAAAATATTCCCTACAATTTCGTACTCTAGACGTTGTCTGTATGAACTCCAGATCATCCCTGATGAACAATTCAAAAAATTTACCTGTTCATATGGACAAAAATGTTCGCAACATTTTTATACTCTGGACGTCATCTGTACGGAGCCAACTTCATACAGTACGAACAATACTTAGAAATTTTTCTCCGTCCATGATTTCATTAATTGCTCCCTGGAGAAAATAACTGAAAAAATTATCCCAAACGAATTGAAATCGTACATTATGATTAGTTTAAAATTTTACAAGTTTTTAACACTCCCCAGTGTGTGTGTATGGTTACTAAATTATAATCACACTCTCTCAGACTCAATAAAAGTGTAAAATACAGACTCCAATTACAATGAACTCTAAACTAATATGAGTTAAAGTCTTGAACAGTCTAGAGTATGATTTTCCTGAAATATTAGAGATACGGCGTCACAAAATTAGTTTGATCAGGCACGAATCTTGAGGCAAAACCCAACTCGGAAACATCAAAAATTAAATTCGGAAGCACCCAAACTCCAATTTTAGTGAGCCTATAGTCAAACTGAGCGTCTCGGAAATACAAACCCAACGACACTAAGTTCAACCCAATATGAGCCCAAATGAGTACGAATTAAGAACCCGAAGCACTGTTGGAAGGTTCAAACCGTAATTTGAGTTACAAAACGGCCTCCGATTTTAATGAGCTTATAATCGAATCAAGCGGCTCAATGAGAAAAATCCAATGAGCCCAAGATCGCCGAATTCTGACAACATTAAGGACTCCAAATGTCCAACGAATGGTGCACGATCGAAGGGTTCAATATCGGCCGTCCATTCAAACCACTCCCTATTTGCCCATGATCTCACAACTATTTACAAGACATGCCACTCCAGAAAAACTATAAATAAAGCCCTCATTCTTCACAAAGGAGACTCAAGTGAAGAGAGAGAAGAAGAAGGGAAGAAGGAAGAAGCTCCTCCTCGACCACCGCCGGAGCTCTTCCCACCGCCTGAAGACGCCAGAACTCTGCCGAATTTTCGAGAAATGCCAGGAATTTGTAGAACTTTGTAACTTTGTAAGAAGTTGATTGTAAACTGATCATCTTGATTTGTAAGATGGATCAACCTTTGTACTTCAAACAAAACACTAGTGGAACTTTACAAGTGGGCGAGGCCTCGTGGTTTTTTTCCCTCTTTTGGGTTTTCCACGTAAAAACCTTGGTGTTCATTTCTCTTTTCTGTTTGTGTGCTGAATATTCGTGCAACGCTCGGACGCAAATTCATAAACTCTACCACTGCGTATGTTCTAGCCCGCAACAGTTTTGGCGCCGTCTGTGGGAAAACTATCCCACTACTTCAAGTATTGCTACGATGGTCAACAAGTGCAGCAATCGTATCGTTGGAGCTTCTTGCTCCAACTCTCGTCAGTCCAAAAATTCGTCTATTAACCATAGACACCTGATATCTACCTCTTTTCATCCTGGGGGGCAGAATGCTGCTGGAGAAGGGACCTCAGGACCTTCTTTAGAAGAAAGAATCCAGAAGATGGAAGAATATCAGAACGAGATCCTTCAACTGCTGCGAGAGAGTCGGCAACCGACATTGGCACAACGGGAGGAAGTTTTTCTCCCTCAGGATCCACCACGGGTTGAAGATGTCTAATTCGAACATCTTCAAGCAGAAGTTCATCTCCCTCCACCTAGAAGATTTACTCAGTCTCGACAGGATAACAAACTTGCTGATACAGCAAGTTCTACACATCCTCCGCCTTCAACTCGGCAGCCTCGCATTCTCCCTGATCTCCTAGAAGGCTTTGCCCAACCACATATTGCTGAGCTCCCTCGCAATGCTCTACGTCATGAAGTACGAAAATTTGTACGAGAAGAGTTCCCCCGAGGAGATGTGAGGCGAGCTCTCCGACAGAGGAACTTCTAGGAGTCATCACCTTTAAGTGAAGCCATTCTTCAGCACCCCATTCCGATCGGATTCAAAGTGTCAAACGTTGAGTCCTACGATGGGATGATAGACTCATATGAGCATATCGACTACTACAGAACCATCATGCATATTCAACGAGCATCAGATGCACTCCTTTGCCAGGTTTTTCCTGCCACCCTTAAAGGACAGGCTCAAACGTGGTTCTATTCTCTTCCGTCCAGAATGATCCCTTCATTCATCAAATTAGCCAAACTATTCGTTGAACAGTTTGTGGCTAATTGAAGAATTGCTAAGGATTCTTCCCACCTCTTCGGGATCCGCCAAAATGAGGAAGAATCGTTGAAGGAGTATTTTCAGCGGTTTTCCACTGAGGCTCGACAGATTCCAGGAGTAGACCCTGAATTACTCAGAGGGATCTTTCTTTGAGGTCTTCGTCCTGGGCCCTTCTATTCAGCACTCATGCGCGACACTGTTCATTCATATGCTGACCTGATCCATCGCGTGGAGGCACAAATTTCTACATATGAAGCTATAAATGCTCACAGTAAGCAATTTGAGCAAATCAACGGGAAGCGCAAAGGTGCGCATGGGATGGACAATTCATTCTCACAACAGAAAAAGCAAAGGAAGAATGATCTACCTCATAGGCCTCCATTAACGTGATGGGAACCCCGACAGGAGAAGGAGTATACCCCACTCAACACGTCTCGAGCAAATATATTGATGGCCGTTCGAGATCAATATACATTAAAATGGCTGAATCCTTTGAAGTCGAACACAGCAAATGCAGATCAGTACTGTCACTTTCATCGAAGTCGTGTTCACACCACCGAAGCCTGTAAGCAACTCAAGGATGAGATTGAAAGACTTATCAACCAGGGCTACCTTCGACAATTTATTCGGGATTCACCTACCCGAAAGGAAGCTCGTCACGCTGGGGGGGTAAATCAATAATAAAGACAACCATTGAATAATAGTCAAGTGGTTGGAGAGATTAAATAATCACACACTTCGTGCATTTGTATTAGCAATACTACTTATCTTGTTGTCTCTTTTATGTTGAGTAGGGTGTCACATTGATATCTCTAATATCTTCTTTCAAGTTAAATGTTGTATTATTACCATACGTAGATCTTATATATTGAGTACTTTGTAATTTGTATATCCCTGACTCATACTAGGGAACTATTGTACTGTCTTACATGATGTAGAAATATAATGTTCATGTTGTTGTAATATTATTTTCTCTTGTGAAAGATAAAAAAGTTTTTCAAACTCTTTCTCCGTGATTCGAGAAATACACAATCTACATTGTATCTTGGTGGGAAAAATTATGTCACCACGCAGATTTTGATTTCTCCTATTTTGTAATCGAATACTGCATTGAGAATAAAGTACAATCTCGAGAGATTGACACAATATTCTACAATGGATTCAATATCAAAATAGGGTTTTGAAAATTGATATTTCTATAATCAAATATAGTTCAAAGAATAACATATCATCTCGAAAGATGAACATAAAATTTTATAGAATATGTTTAAAAATAGAAATAAGTTTTTTAAAAAAGTTTATTCATTCTTTTATTTAGATATAACAAGGAGAATATTATATCATCTTGAAAGACGAACATAACATTCTTCAAGACTTCCAAAACAAGAATATATTTTATAAAAATTCATCATTTCTAAAGTTGAATATAATAAGTATAATATTATATTATCTGAAAGATTAATAATATTCTACCAGTCTATTCAAAATTAAAAATGAGGTTTTAAAAATATCTACGTTCCCAAAGATTCTTCCCTTGTTTTATACAAATAAAATAAGATTTATTTTAGTCTGGGGTTCTCAAATTCCTATAGAGGCAAGCCCCTATAGTTAATTACATCCTAGGAGAGAAGCTCCTAAGAAAACTCTCGATTAAAGCAGTGATTTCATACCCTTTTGA
>NW_021318823.1:98453-160955 GCF_001605985.2 Dendrobium catenatum | reverse complement strand
TGTGCAACAGGTTGTGTGGTTTTGATATGTCCTATATAGGTTAATTATTGACTAAAGTTTTCTAATTGATTAAATTTTAATTTAAAAATGTTTACTAATTCTAGGGTGAGGTGTCACTAAGTTTTCTATGTTATATGTTTCTATCCTAAAGTGTGCATGCATCCTAAGTCTAAGTTTTCTAAGACTTAGTCCTTAAATTTTTGTCCTTAAGTGTCACTACTGTTGTATAGGGTGAAATTTTTGTTATTACTAACCCTTAGGACTTTGCGCGTGTGTAAAATGAGTTTAAGGATCTAAAAGCAAATAAAACTAAACCTAATAAAATTGAAGTTACTACAGGGACCTAAAAGGGAAGGGTTTACGCAAACCACATCAAGGGGCCCCTAAAAATTTTCTAAGTTTAGCATACTCACAGTCACCGGGGGCTACGACCCGGTGGTTCCGCCCGTAGCACCTCTACCCGGTTGGATAGAGGCGACTGACGTCATTAGCTCCTTGTCCTTTTGTCCACTCAATCAGTACCATTCCTAGTAGTTCATGCAAGTAAAGAAAAGAAAACAGGGATTAGAAAGCACATTTAATAATTATTGATAAAATAATTAAAATTTACTGAAAATAAAGGACGTACCTTTTTTCGGGCTCGAGCACTGGCTTGGTTGAATGTATGTTAAACTTTTCACTTTTGATAGCATAGTATATATATCTTTCCAATAATTACCTCGAGGTAACAAGAAAGGAGAAATAGAAGGGGGAAAGAATGAGAGGTACTGAGAGAAAGAGAGGCATTGCCCTTCAATACTTCTATTTTCTAGTAAATAACTAACTCACTCACTTCCTACCACAAATTACTTTTCCACCCATACACTTTTCATTCTTTTAAAATCTCAAAATTTACTTCTCAAATCATACATACATTTTACCTTTAAAATATGTACCTTTCATCTTTCAAAAATCATACAATCACTTTTTAAAGTAAACGCACAAATCACTTTTTTTTTTTAATCTTTCAAAAATCTACAAACTTTTCCACACACACATCACTCTCCCAAAAATATACAAAAATAGTGCAAATTACCTTCTCATGAAAAGCCTTATCAAAACTCATTAAAAGACCGATCTTAAACGTGTATTTATATATGTTTCTCCAATTAACCATAAACCATTCAATGATAAAACATACTTCTAAATTCACGTTTGATATCAAGCTCAATTTACAATCACAAGTTATTATTCATGAAACAAAAGAAAGGGTTATACAAGCCTCATAATCCATCTTCTTATTGAACTTGTATACTTAGTATATGAGATGAATATCATCAAACATATATGTATCTCTCAACTGGATATTAAATTCATAAGGCTACAACTTATAATGAGTTCCTTCAATCATTCTATATGATTTAATATTGGACCTATACAATCTTTCAATCAAGATATAAGGCATGTAAACATTTTCCAATATAATAAAGATTATTGCATCAAACAACAATAGATATTGCAAACAATAGTTGCCTTATTCAGATTCCCAAAACATAAATTATTAACTTTGGAATGATTCTACACAAAAGCACGTCTATTTATATATGAACACATGAACACATAAAGAAGAAGATGCTTGCTAGTGGTCATTAAAATAAACTTCATGCTATAACATATATCGACCCGATAACGAAATTTAAATGAAGCATGGAAGAACGACCCCATTTCACTTAATTAACTATGACAAATAAAAGGAGAACATATGTAACCATCTAATGGGGAAAAGTGCAACTATTTGTGAGAAGAAAAGAGAAGGAGAATAACTCCTCAATTTCAAGAATGAAAATAATAGAACTATAACCTTTGATCTCTTCCAAATGAACAAAGCCAATTGAAAGCTTATGCATTCAATCTCTTAAGAATAAAAATAAATCTCAATACATTTTAATTTTAAGAGAAAGAAAGATCAATAATTCCTAGAAGAAGAATATTTACCAATATACAATAGAAGACTGGCTAGGATAGGGGTTTCGGTCGGCTAGAACTGGGGACGATTTCTCCTGGGTGAGACGAACGGAAGAAACAAGACAGATGAATGAGAGGGGCTTAACTTGAACTTCCTTGCGAACGGCTAGGAGAGGGAGTCGGAGCAGGGCTTGGAGGTTTCACGAACTTAGAAGGAGGGAGTTGGAGTTCAGGATTTTGAACTAGGGTTTGCGAATGGATGGGGTTCTCACGCATGAGGGAGAGAGTGACGGTGAGGGGGAGATTTCGCCTGGTTTCTTCTCACGCCAGAGAGTGAAGCCACCGGCTGAGGCTGTTCGCGAATTAGAGGGTAAAGGTATCGTGGGGAGTTCGGGCTGTGCGTGTGTATGAGAGAGTGCGAGAGTGGAGTGCAGTTTTGCGAACTGCTGGGGAGTTGGGTTTTGTGAATGAAAGAGTGGGAATTTCGGTTGAGGGCTGTGTGTATTAACTGGAATAGATGGGCAGTGGGTTTCACGAAGCAGAGAGCGTGGGGTGAGGGAGTTCGGATGTTGAGGGCTTTCACTTGGGCTTCTTCTCACGCAAGAGAGGGAGGCCACGAGGATTGCAAACTGCCAGAGAGAGGAAAGGCGGGTGGTTTCCGAAAATGAGAAAATGGGAGATAATGAGATCGTGTGAATAGAGAATAAGTGGGGTCATGGGTTTCGGTTAGACAAGCCCTAACTGCATATGATTATATTTTATTTCAAATAAATTAATGGCTTAGATTAATCATAATTTAAAATGAAATCAAGAGTTAGTTTATAATTCAAATTGATTTAGAATATTATTTATAAAATAATTGATAATTTAAAATAAATATTTTATGTTAATTTTAAAATAGTAATAATTTTAAAATACTAATTTTATCTCATTTATAACAATTTGAATTTGATTGAGTCGAGGCGAATTGATTTAGGTTGACTCAAAAGTTCGAGTCTGTGCTACGTCAGTGGGCGTCCACCTAAAGGAAAATCCTATGGGTGACGTCTATTCTAGGCTACGAAAACCTAGGTGCTAGAATTGAATCCGGGGAAATTGACCTCAAATAATGAGGTCAACATATCTCAATCACCAGATGATCAATCCCAGGAGGATTTGATTTGACCTCATCCACACAGGTTAACGTCATTGAGCAGGGCTCTGACATACAACCTCGGATAGTTCTTATATCCTTGGTGGATTCTCTCGACCTCTTCCACACAGGTTAACGTCATCGAGCAGGGCTCTAACGTACAACCTTGGATAGGTCTGACAGCCTTGGTGGATTCTCTCGACTTCTTCCACACAAGTTAACGTCGTCGAGCAAAGGCTTTGACATACAATCTCAGATAGGTCTCACATCCTTGGTGGATTCTCTCAACCTCTTCCACACAGGTTAACATCATCGAGAAGGGCTCTGACATACAATCTCTGATAGGTCTCACATCCTTGGTGGATTCTCTCGACCTCTTCCACATAGGTTAACATCATCGAGAAGGGCTCTGACATACAATCTCTAATAGGTCTTACATCCTTGGTGGATTCTCTCGACCTCTTCCACATAGGTTAACATCGTCGAGCAAAGGCTCCGACATACAACCTCGGATAGGTCTCACATCCTTGGTGGATTCTCTTGACCTCTTCCACACAGGTTAACGTCATCGAGCAAAGACTCCGACATACAACCTCGGATAGGTCTCACATCCTTGGTGGATTCTCTCGAGCCCTTTTATAAAGGTCAACATCACCGAACAATATTCTGAGTGAACAATGTTCTCTCTATAAAGACTCCAAGAGCGCAAGTGATAGATAAATCTATCACTTATACAAAGAGTTCAGCAGTCTAAAATTCCCTCACAAAAATATGGGGGGCAATATGTCAAAGAATGTCTTAAAGATGTAATCGCAATTCAGCTTGCTCTGAAAGACAAGATCTCAACTTCATATACAATATCATTGGGGTTATATTACAGGATTGCACATTAAGCAACAAGACAGATTATAATTTGGTCTTCATCAGACCTCAACTCAGTTAACACTATACGTCTGTCGCCAGAATGTCGGCATAACACACTGCTCCGGTCCCTAGCTTGAATTAGGGATATCTGATGTCGGCAAACTTCCATATGGATGTTTATTATCTTTGCAAAATGCAACTAGACCACCGTCATCATCGACTCTTTGCCAAATGTTCATCCTCGGTCCTTTGCTTCGTAAAAGCCATCATCGTCTTCTCACTCGACTGCTACTTGCAACGCACTCTCGAACTCTCTCCTTTGACTCTACACTCGGTCGTTGATTGCTAATGGGCTTCAACTCGATCGTCCATCGCCAGGGAACTTCCGCTCAAATGGCATAGAAAAATCCCCTAACTCCTGAACAAGAGGAGGGGTGCTAATTCGAGCATAAGAAATTTCCCCCTCGCAAATAGCAGAAGCCTCAACCGTTAGAAAGCCGAGGGGAAGAAGAAGAAAAATTCCCTAACTCCTGCACGAGAGGAGGGGCGCTAATTAGAGCAGGGGAAATTTCCCACTCGCAAATAGTGGAAGCCTCAACCATCAGAAAGCCTGTGGGGAGAAAAAGAAAAATCCCCTAACTCCTGCACGAGATGAGAGGCGCTAATTTGAGCAGGGAAAATTTTCCACTCGCAAATAGCATAAGCCTCAACCGTTAGAAAGCCGGGGGGAGAAGAAGAAAAATTCCATAACTCATGCATGAGAGGAGGGGCGCTAATTCGAGAAGGGGAAATTTCCCACTCACAAAGAGCGGAAGCCTCAACCGTCAGAAAGCCGGGGGGAGAAGAAGAAAAATCCCCTAACTCCTGCACGAGATGAGGGGTGCTAATTCGAGCAGGGAAAATTTTTCACTTGCAAATAGCGGAAGCCTCAACCGTCAGAAAGCCGGGGGGGATAAGAAGAAAAATCCCCTAACTCCTGCACGAGAGGAGGGGCGCTAATTCGAGCAGCGAAAATTTCCCACTAGCAAATAGCGGAAGCCTCAACCGTTAGAAAGCCGGGGGAAAAAGAAGAAAAAATCCCCTAACTCTTGCACAAGAGGAGTGGTGCTAATTTGAGCAGGGGAAATTTCTCACTTGAAAATAGCTGAAGCCTCAACTATCAGAGAGCCAAAGGGAGAAAAAGAGAGAAGGTGCAATTTTTTTAAAGGCCTTGGAGGCCTATTTATAGGTTTTGGAGAGAATGAGGGGAAGTTATTGCCATTTTTGAAATTCCTAATTTTTCTAAATTTTTTTACGAATTTCTTGGACCTAAAAAATGGCAAAATTGCTATTTTTATCAAATGTGGGGCCCACATTGGCAGTGCAGCCAACCGGCCGAGCGAAACAGCGCGGCAAGCTCACCAATCCGCGGCCAGAAGGCGCAGATTGCGGCCGTCCATGGCAAGCCAGGTGCGGCAAGCCCAGCGCAGGCGCTGCCTGGTGCGGGCGCGGGTGTAGCCCGGCGCTGGCGCAGGAGGCCAATCGAGTGCGCAGCCCAGGCGACGTGACCGCCGTTCCGCGTGGCAAGCCCAGGCGGCCACTGTTCCTCGCCGGCGGCGGCGGCCGGCCAGCCGGTCCGACAGTCTGGACCATTCCAAGCCCGTTTTTCGCCCCGACAAGTCCAAATTCGATGTTTTTGGGGTCCTCGGGACCATTGTTCGACGTCCGGACTCAATTTTGGCACTTTTAGAGCCGTTCGGAGCTCTTGTACACAAGATTAATTCTGACTCGCTTGAAAAAATTCTCTAAAAAATTATGACACATATTTTTTGACTCCTGAAGCTACGACGTCCGAAAATAGGGGGCAACTGATACGGCATCACAAAATTAGCTTGATCAGGCATGAATCTCAAGGCAAAACCCAACCTAGAAAATTCAAAAATTAAATTCGGAAGCACCCAAACTCTGATTTTAGCGAGCCTATAGTCAAACTGAGCTTCTCGGAAATACAGACCCAACGACACCAATTTCAACCCAATCTGAGCCCAAATGAGTCCGAATCAAGGACCCGAAGCACTGTTGGAAGGTTCAAACTGCAATTTGAGTTACAAAACGGTCTCCGATTTTAACGAGCTTATACTCGAATCGAGTGGCTCGACGAGACGAATCCAACGAACCCTAGATCGCCGAATTCCGACATCATTAAGGCCTCCAAATGTCCAACGAGTGGTGCGTGATCGAAGGGTTCAATATCAGCCGTCCATTCAAACCACTCCCTATTCGCCCATGATCTCACACCTATTTACAAGCCATGCATGCCACTCCAGAAAAATTATAAATAGAGCCCTCATTCTTCACAAAGGGGACTCAAGTGAAGAGAGAGAAGAAGAAGAGAAGAAGGAGAAGGAAGAAGCTCCTCCTCGACCACCGTCGAAGCTCTTCCCGCCGTCTGAAGACGCCGAAACTTTGACGGATTTTCGAGAAACGCCGAGAATTTGCAGAACTTTGTAACTTTGTGAGAAGTTGATTGTAAACTGATCGTCTTGATTTGTAAGACGGATCAACCTTTGTACTTCAAACAAAACACTAGTGGAACTTTACAACTTGGCGAGGCCCCGTGGTTTTTTCCCTCTTTCGGGTTTTCCATGTAAAAACCTTGGTGTTCATTTCTCTTTTATGTTTGTGTGCTGAATATTCGTGCAACGCTCGGACGCGAATTCATAAACTCTACCGCCGCGTATAGTCTAGCCCGCATCAATTAGTACACACAAATAACAAAAATAATATATCCAATATATATTAGAAGAAATATTAATCAAAATAATAATATTTGGAATCATCAAAAGCACATGATATGAAAACATATTTATGAAAATTAAGTTGCAACAATCCTACCATCGTTGTTTGACTACAGTAGTTTGATCATAGTTTTTCATGTATCATTGTCTAATTGATATGGTCTATCTACCATCATCATCCTTATAAAACTTTTCTCATAATATCTGGTACAATTGCAAGAGAATAAGCAAGTGTCTCAAAATTTTTAATCCAATCGTGAGCAAGAGTTGATTTTGAAACTTTAAATTTATAGTGGATCATTTCATCTGAGTCAGATCTCATGATTTTTCTTTTTCCAAAATCTTCACCTAATTTTTTTTTTTTTTTTTTTTTTTTTATGTTTAGTGTATTTTTTTATCATTTTTCTTAGCATGTAATAACGTTAAAAAAAATATGAATTCAATCATCATGACTCACTAATCAAGGTTGGCCACTATCACTGAAGTGATTAAAGTTGCCCATTTGTCGTCATTAATTAGTCATTAACTAACACATTTAATATATTATTACCTCATATTAGCCAATATTATACAACAAATATTGCCAAAAATAAGACATTTATATCAGCCGTAATCTTTACTTTTTTGCTTTATTGATGAATACGTTGATAATATTTTACGTTGCTCATTACTCTTCAAGAATGAAATAATTATTTGCAATTAATTAATTTACTAACATATCATCATTTTTACTTATTGAGACATTCTTTTTATTCAAGTAGATCGAACAAGCTATAATAACAAATTGTAAGTTTTAATTTATGAAGATAAATTGAAAATATAATTAAAAATATTAAGCAAATATTATAAGTTTTAAATTATAAAGTTTTAAATTATCAGAATTTTGATTAGTTTAATTATATTATTTAATAATTTAAATCTAATGGGAAGTAATATTTGATAAATTTGATTAAGTATAAATATTATAAAAATAGTTTTAATTTGATATAATATATATGAGAATATTCTAACGTGAATTCTTATTTGAAAAAGAAAAGTCATAAATCATTTTATAAAGTTTTTCTCATAGAATATTTATAATTCCTGGTCTCTTTTCACGCCAGACCATGTTGCCGCCAAATCTCAAATCACAAATATTATGCGGCGAGAGACAAATAGAAGTCGCGTGTAGCGCTATACCGAGGAGAGAGAGAGAGGCGAATGAAACGGCTCCGTTCTCGCTGTAGCCCTCTAGACCATCTTCTTCGGGGACGAGTATTAATCATGAATTATTTTCCAGCTATAAATTTCATTTTTTTTGGAAAAGCATTATGACAATTCCATTCCTTTTGCCGAGAAAATGGCCGATTTAAGAGGGCAAAAATGGTTGGCGTGTAGAAGACCTGGCTAGTTGGTCGTCACTTCTGTCTTCCTGCGGAAGAAGCCGTAAAGATTCTCCTCCATTTTTGTTTTCACAAGGTAGAGCGAGCCTTTCCGCGAGGTATTTTTCGATCGAGTTCTCTCCTGTTTTTCATTGTTTTCATCGACTTTTCTTTCCATCTTGCAATGTATTAAGAATTTCAGATGTTTTCATCAATGGATCCTATATATGGGAATGTTATGGGTATTCATCTTTGTTCCTGTTGTGGTGGTTGTTTCTTCAATCTGGCTCAGGGAATTGATTGAATTAGAGGATTGATAATATACTGCTTGAATTGAATGGGTAGATGAACAACGAGCATTTATTACATTTACAAGAAATGGATGCTAGGATGCCTAGTAAACATCACCGAGATCTTTATTTCATATTTCTAGGAATGCTAAATGTTTTTTGGATGAGGACGATATGATGAAGATGATATTTGAACCTTTGATCTCTTTTTTTTTTTTAGCAGGAGAGGCAATACTTAGGATTTAGAGATACTATATTATTATCATGCACCTTCTATATATTTGAGTCTTTCTTGGTGGAGGATAGAAGTTTGAATGCACATAAACTAAGTTTTCTGCACATTGTAGCGTAATTTGATTCCTCGTCATTGTTTTTTGAATAAATAAGTACGTGCTCCAATTTCTCTCATAATAAGAGAAAACCTAACCAAGAAGTTTTTTGACAACTGTTTAAAGCAGAGTGTAAGCTCCATGAATAAACTTCCACATTTTTGGATTTGTCTTATGCACATCACACAGATTTTTGATCTACAAAATCTTTTAAATATCCAAAGAAGTTAGTTATCTATATATTTTATCACTCGTCTTTCCTCATCATTTGAAAAATAATATTTCAAATTCCTTTCTCATATTTGAAAATTTTAAATATTTCAGTGGGAAGTATGTTGAGAATTTTTTTGAAGTTATTCTTTACTTGAATATATTCCAAGAATATAAAGAAAATAAAGTTAGGTAATTACTATTTTATAAAATGAGAATTATTAGAAGAATATATTGAAATTTAACTTAGATTTAAAGAATGAGACAAACCATGTAAAGGCATCTTATTTTTTGCTCAACCTATCCTTCAAATAGTATAAACAACACTTCAAAAATTTGAATCTTCATCATTTGACTTTCTTTTCATGATTCAAATATTTGATATTTTCCTTTGCAATAAATTTGATTTAATGTCATTGTTCCTTGGTGGCACAAAAACTACTAAAATTTTTAATACACACAAAATTAAATCCATTCTTATAATGAAGATTTCTTGCAAGGTTAAAAGGAAGTCTAGTTGAGAAAAATATACTTGCAATTTCTCCATCTAGTTGTTGTTGTATTTGAAGATTCAGTGCATTCTCCAAATAACTATCTACAATATCTTTTTTTTTGTAAGCTCTCATCCTCCCATCCTAAATGAAACTATATTGATCTTAACATTGTTAGTTTAAATAGATGAAGAAGCAGAATCATGAAACATGAGTAGTAGACAATGATATCTCTTTAGTAAGAGTCATTTTAATCATTGACTCAACTTTGCTGACTTGCTTTTGTATGTCATTCATCTATGAAACACTGATTTTAGGGCAAACTTTCATTCCATGACCAATAATATTTAATAAATGGGCTTTCACTCTAGAATATGATCCTTTGTAAATGACACTATAATAATTTGCATTTAAATGTAATATTTTCTCCACCTTTAAAATAATAGAAATGACCTTTCTTATTTAGATTTAAATTAGAATTTGATTCTTAACAAGAGACAACAATAACAACAACAACCAGTCTTTATCCCACTATGTGGGGTCGGCTACATGAATCTTTTTTCTCCATTGTGCCATGTTAAAAGTTAAATTCTCATTTAAATCTAATAAAAAAGGTCATTTTTAATATTTTCTAACCAAGTCTTTTTAGGTCTACCTCTATCCTTCGTAACATAAGTCAAATCTAATCCATCTACTTTTCTAATTGGGTCATCAAAAGGCCACCATTTTAGGTGACCAAACCATCTAAGTCGACTCTCTCTAATTTTATCTATCACACTGGAGAAAACAGATTTTTGTAGCCGACCCCACATAGCGGGATAAAGGCTTGATGTTGTTGTTGTTGTCTTTTCTCCACCTTTAATAGATTTTTTTCCAGCTTAGTTATGAAATTGAGAAAATGATCAAAATTATCCCTTAACTCTTTGTGAGAAATCAATATGGTCTCAAATTCTTCTGAAGGACCAATTTAGTCCTTTAACTCTTTAAAAAGGGATCTTTTTTATTATAACATTAATTTTTGGGGTTAATGGTGTTAACTAAAGGGGTATATTGGTCATTTTTTAATTAAATTACTTATTAAATCTATTTTTAAAGTATCAATAATTTAAAAAAAAAAATATTAAACATTTCTTTAGTAAAACAAATTATTAATAATTTCAATTTTAATTTTAAATTTTTTATGAAATGTATGCTCTATGGCTCAAATTCAAGGATGCTCTTAGCTCCGGGTAGTGGACGAGGTCGGTGCGATGAACAACGATGAATCCATAACAAAATTTCTGTTGTAAAAAGGATTAATCAAAATCAACTCATTAATTTCATGATTTCTAATCATTTTTGCCTATAAACAATCCAAATAAAGCGTCGAAATCCAACAGGAAAGCCATGAAATACCCGCAAGACAACTATGTGCTGCACTTGAGATGTTAATGGAAGTGCACAATCGATGATCCCGCTCGAAAGAAGCTCTTTGGTGTTCGATGTGATTGACGCTTAGTGCTCGATCAATGACTTTCTAGGGCTTCAGACACTCGCTAGGGTTGTGAGAGTGGCAATTGAGAAGTGCGCGGGACACTGTGGTCAAATTGCGTTCGACGTGCGCTGTGGAATGAAACTGTCTCACTGTGTTGTGAGACATGGGAGTCGTATGTAGCTGGGGTTTCGACTTTACTGGAGGGTTTCCAACGATTCACTGCTGTGCGTATAATGAAAAGGCCCTATAATTTATTTTTCCAATTATACCCTCACGGTGTGTTTGGTAGATCTAAATGTCCTGTTAAAAATTAACGGGAGGACCAAATAGGTCCCATTTTAAGAAGTTGAGGCACCAAATTGATCCCTTAGAAAGGTTGTGAACCATTTTGGCCCCTCACAAAGAGTTGAGGATTGTTTTGGTCCTTTTCTCTTATAAAGTTTTACAAAGACTTATTGTTTTTAACTTTAGGCTCTACTAAGCTATCATCACTTCTAGATTAACCACCACTAGAGCTCATTATCCTATTAGAATACATTTCAAAATTATAATAGAATCTTAAATTTAAATTATCATACCAATGAAAATTCAAAAACTAAAATTTTTGTGTGGAAAATAATACATGAAATTCAAAAGGCAATGAATTAAAATTACAACTAAATTTTTCCTTCTATTTTTAATGTAGCTTTTTACTTTTCTCTTATTATTTTTCTCTCATGTAGATCTAAATTTTCAATCAATGGTCCATATTAGGAGAAGTGTCCCTTACAGTCATTTAAATATGAAAAAAAATGATTTTTTTTATATGGGGAGAAATGTCTCTTATCATTGATGGATTGTGGATTATGAGAGAAAGGTGTCCGGATTTTGAAACTCTTGCATGTGCTTTAACATCAATAGGGAAGGTGACATTGTTGTTGAGAGAGCATTGATGCTGAGGTGGTGCTGGCCATCAAATTGAGACGATGTTGGATGTCGTCATTGAGATGTGGAGATGGCAAGAAGATGTAGCAGCGTGAGGGTGTGATTGTTCAGGGTAAGTCAGACGACATTGTCGAGCTGTGTTTGGCATCTATGCGATGCCAATGTCATCGTCAAGCCACATCCGAACAAAGATATAAAACCCTAGCCGTGAGACACAATGAAAATGTTTATGGTGCGAGAGAGTGTTTTGTTGATGCATGAGTAATAATTTTATTAAAAAAAATAATCTTTAGAAATTATATTTAAAAATAATTTGTAAAAAAGGCATATATCGGATACATGTGTTTAATTTTATTTAAATATTATTTTAATTGGACACATCTTCGCCATGTCAGAATATTATTGGATGCGTGTCTGTGTTGGATAAATTTGTAGTTTGTTCCTTCTTTTCATTTTATACTGGATTGAACTTGATAAACTATTTATAATCAAACAACCCATAAAAGATTTGCATAAGTACCCTTTTACTAATATATTTAACCTTTTTTCCACATTTAGCTTTGGGTGAAAATAGCTCTATTGAAATATGCTTTCCCAGAAATCGTTTCAACTCCTTGTGCAGTTTGCAGATAATTGCTAATTACAGCACTTATAATGATAAGTTATGCTTGCAAATCCCTCATTGAATGTTCCTTTATTTGTTTAGGTTTAGAAGTTCCGTACAATGAAGCCATTCATTGTGCTCTAACGCATTTTCCCATTATGCTCCTAAATATTTTGCGTTATCCAGGTGAAGAAAATAAATATAGGCAGTACAAACGTTTTAATGGAATGAACTTCGAGAAAAAAATACTAGTAATTTTAACACCATAATATAATTAAAGATACTTCTCAGAAAAAAATAAGGAAGAAGAAATGCTAGATTTTTCCATAAATTTTCATTTTTGTCGTTTTGCAACTTTATTTATATTTATCCTCTTACCTATTATGCTTAACCCTTTTAAGCATAGCCGCTCCTGTTTCTTCGATAGGAGTTTGTGAAGTTCAAGTTTGAATATTTTTTAGCAAACTTTTTAAACTCTGATTTGCCTGACGCTTGGATGGCCTTTATTTTCCTTAAGAGTAATTGTCTAGCTAGAGCCTAGTTGGCCAAAATAGCATAGAAATTCTGTGACTCTTGGATCTTCTTTGGCTTAACAAGAAGTGGTAGAAGCTTTAATTAAAATCAAACTTTTGGTGGTTAGGAGATTTTTTACATTTCATCATGAAGTTTGCTTAAACAATAACTTCTTTGGAATCTCAATATGTTTTGAGTAAAATTTAATTTTTTTAGTTAATGGAATGCATCTGCTATGATCGAATCTGACCATGAGCTAAATGGGCACATTGGGAAGTTCTTTTAACCTATATTTACTTATTCTTCAATTTCAATTAAAAGTTCTTGCTGATAGCAAACCATTAATCCTCTCCATCTTTCTTTCTCTCTTTGTGTGTGTATGCATGTGCGCCTGTGCATTTATGTGACAAGAATGGCTGATTCCGGTCATCTTGCCAACCCTTGGTTTGCATAGTAAGCAACATCTACCAGACTAGTATAATTTTACAGTTCCCAGATGACATGATATAGATAAAAGTTTGTGAATAAAATTATTTAGGTTTAGCAACCAAGCAGATCAGTGGCCATTTTCAAAATATGATAGGATTCTGTCTGGCATATGGAAAAAGCCCTATCAGAATCATTGCACTCTAAGATGAAAATATGAAGAAAGAATATTTGAAATTATGTGTTAATATTTACTGAATGAATTGAAATTAATATATGTTTCTGCATACATATAGGTAGAGGATGTTGCTCTATGAAACAAGCTACTGATATCATGATTCACCTAATGGCATTTTCATTGCTTGTTTATGATTTTCTTTTCAATCTAATGTCATGTACTAACATATGATGAAGTTCCGGACTCTGTTTGCGATTGCTTTTCATTACTAGTCGTAGTTTTCTAGACATAACAATCAGATTTGGTGAATGGCTTGCCAGTTGTACGAAAAAATCAATTTCATGAAAGCAAAAATATGAGGGTTATCAAAAAGTTGAACAAGCATGTTTTCTTTGAACTCACTTTTGTTTAAAGCATCTTTAAGAAGTTTTAAGGCAATGCCTGTGACTGGCTTTCTAAGCCTCCAATATCCTAATTTTTTTTCTTGGTTAATCTCATTTCATTTTAATCATCTCGTAAGATATAATGAATAGACTTCATAAAAAAATCATTAAAATTACATATTATTACAACACCTGTCATAACATAACTAATTAGTTCATTTTCTAAAATTTATTTAATTTATATGTGCATAATTATAAAATTAATATATTACGTTAATTTAACAAATAAACATATTATAAATTTTAAATAAATGTACTTTATTTCATTTATTATTTATAATAATGATTGCATTGGTTATTTAACCAATTTGCTTTACTCTCATAGTAGTTTTTGCCAGATTGGTTCATTTACTATATTTAGACAACGGTTTTACCAAGCAACATATGCTTTACTCGACGGAAAAACTCAACTCAGAATAGGACAAATCAACACAACCAATAACAACACAAAAGATAATTGCCAAACTGCACTTTAGGCGATGGCGAGAATAAAATGCAGCAATAATTTCCTGACCATTGCTATACAAGCACACGAATGCTCTTGATTAGTTTTGTCATTTTATCAGTTTCAAGTTTTTTCTCTTGTACCTATTGGAGTTATCCAAATAATATTGCAATAGAATCTTACCAAAAATTCAGAGACCTCCCCTATTGTAGAGCTTAGCTGGTTAGTACACTCTAGTGCCTTTTTCTTTCGTATTGTACATATTCATAACCAAAATTGATAACCATGTTTCACTTTGATATCATAGTTTTGAAGTATGAAGCTCCTAAATCTTCGTTTCTAAAGTGTCCATTGGTTGGCTAATGTTACCAACATTTACTCATTATTTGCCAGAACTATTTCATATGCTACAATCCTTCAGGAGAACTAGTTTTCCGAGCAACATATGGCAACAATTGGAGATATCTGTATGGCTGCGGCTATCAATATTCTATCAGCGTTTGCCTTCTTTGTGGCGTTTGCTATATTAAGGCTTCAGCCATTCAATGATAGAGTATACTTTCCCAAGTGGTACCTTAAAGGGATAAGAAGCAGCCCAACGCATTCAGGAGGTTCTGTAAAAAAATTTGTTAATTTGGACTGCAGGACATATATAAAATTTTTGAGTTGGATGCCAGCAGCATTACAAATGCCAGAGCCGGAGCTTATTGATCATGCAGGATTTGATTCGGCTATGTATATCAGAATATATCTACTTGGGTGAGTATGCTCAATTGCAGTTATCTTCTTCATGATTTCCTAACCAAATACATACACCAAGTGATCATAGTCTCCTCGTATTCTGTTACTCAACACTTAATACCTGCAATATATGTGGTCAATGAATCCATCTGATATAAGCAGTTAAGTTTATTGTTTTGTTTTTTTTTTCAAATTCAAGTTGATGCTTAACTGCTTATAATAAAAAAATTTCGTTATTTTATTGTGGAATATGATTGACTACTGTTATTAAAATTTCCTTTTCTTTTTCTTCTTTTACATCAATATTTACAGATTTGAACTTTTACATATCTAAAATTTACAAACTAGTTTGGATTCATAATGCAATGTAAGAATGCTATAATCATGTCCTTTTTTTTCTACTTTTATATCGATATTTTCAGACCTAAACGTTTACACTTCTTAGAATTTACAACTAAGTTTTGATTTATAATGCAGATTGAAGATATTTGTTCCTCTTTCCGTGCTGGCCTTTGCCGTTTTGGTGCCAGTTAATGTGACCGGCCGATATTTGGATCATCGCAAAGATCTAACTTTTAGTGATCTAGACAAGCTTTCTATCTCGAATATTCCCCCAGGCTCACAGAGGTTTGAACTTGTGTACATAGTCATACTTTTATGTTTATGCATTCATTGTACATATCATAATTCGCATGTTTGCTTCTATTTTTATGTATTTTGTGTCTTTTCATATGAAGGGAACCTGCATAATGATCATATTTGTGATAAAAAAAATATTGATTGTGTCTGTAAATTAGAAAAGGAAATCATTCTAAACATCATGAACCATTTGTTCTTTCCCTTATAAAGGATATATTTTATGCTTGAAAGTGTTTTTTTTTAAGCCGTCTCGAATCATTTTTTGATAAGAAAGTAATGCATCCATTGATTCCCTCCCTTAAAGTATATCTAATATTATGCTATTGACTTCTGATTAGGCCAAATTAGCAAACCCAAATGTCCATAAATCTTTCTAGATATAAACTAAAACTCAAGAACCTAAGACATTATAAATCATCAAGTCTCTTTAATCTAGAGTTATTTCTTGAAATCAGGAAAGATAATCATTCTATGGGCTTTATTTCATTGAAGAAACCTTATTTGGGCATATATTATCCTTTATAAGGGTAAAATATTTAAGTTGTTCTTATTTGCTGCAACAGTTTTCTCCTGAAAATCCTTGTATGACCAATGTTTAAAATTGCGTATTCGGGTATTGAGGCGTTTTTCATTCGTGAGGAGAGGCGTAAGCCTCAAGGCTTTTTGAGGCATAAGCCTCAAAATCAAAAGATTGCGTAAACATAAAATGATAAATTTTTTATATACTAATGAGTAAATAATAAAAAACATAAAAAAGCATAATATATGAAGTGAAATCAAAATATCTCAATAATAAGACAAAATGAAATATAGTTCAACTCAAAATTCTGTCTTTTCCAAATCCTAGTATTCTTTTTATTAACATATAATTACAATTTCCAAAAATAAATAGCAATGATATATCACATAAAAACTCATAAGTCATCAGCACTGTCATCACTAAGGGCTTCTTCATTTGAATCATCATTATGGTGAACTGCACTCTCCCCTTCCTCCTCTCCTATAGAATCCAATGTCGGACATTTACTTCAAAATTTATGTAAGTTTTAATATATATAGCGTGAGGCGAGGCGGGCCTCAACCAAGTTGAGGCGCAAGCCTCATAAAAAAACTCGAGGTGTAAGCATCAAGGCGTTTTATACTGGAATTGCGCAAAGGTGGGCCTCAAGGCGAGCCTCATATTGCGCAATTTTAAACCATGTGTATGACTGATGAGGACATCAGTCAGAGATTTCAACACGTGTACCAACGGAGGAATCGTAGATCGACGACTACGAATCAGAGCCTATATCTTTGATTTATTTTCATGTATCGTTCTATTTGATATTTTCAGTTTACTAGTTTACCTTATGGGGTTTTGAGTCTTTGTTATATCCCATAGGGCATATGAGTCATTTTGTTTTCTTTTGTTGAGACCTATATATAGAGGTATTTTACTTTGTATGAGGATGATGATTATTGATATGAAAAAAAATTCAGCTTTTGCTCAAGATCTCTTTGTGAGTTCTAGAGGAGAGGAGTAGCCTAGGAGAGGCTCACACGGACTAGCCAACAGCCCCCTTCGTGGGAGCTCTTGGTTCTTTGATTTTTCTTTCTTTTCCTCCCTTTTCTCCTAGCTGCTGGCACCCCCAAATCCACCTCCTTACCACCGGCCAACAATCCCCAGGCCTCCCCCTTCCCTTAGCCGTCAGATCTCATCCTCCATTACCAGTCCGGCCCAAATTGCCCACCCCCTTCCACTGGAGCCAACACCCAAGCCACCGATCCCCCATTGCATCCCCACTCGTAGACCAACCCAATGCCAAGCATTGGAATTTGATTTTCAAATTCAAGCAGGCTTTCATTATTTTCCTAAATTGTCACCTTGTCATTTAGAAAGTTTCCTAATTGAAATTCAATTTGAAATTTGAATTTCAAATGCCTCCCTAAATGATAAAACCCAATTAGGAAACCATTCAAATCTAATCAAATCTGAATTTAATTCAGAATTTGATTTAATTAATTATTCAATCAATCGGGCCCCACTTACATTGAACCTAGACATAAATTTAAACCCCATAGGGCCGGCCCCCTCTCTCTCCCCTCTCTCTATTCACTTTGCCACCTAAGAAACAATTAATCCCACCCCTAAATCCCCTAATAGTCGCCGACCCATTAATCCCTTAATTGAGTTGATTTGAATTTCATTTTGGCTCTCCCTCTCTAATGAAAATATGAAATTTAGAATTCAAATTTTTCCTCTCACCTTTTCCCCCCAAACCACTTGGCTTGACCCAAAAGAAACCCTAACCCTAGCCGCCCCTGGGGCCCGGCCCCCCCCTCCCCCCCCCCCCCCCAAGTCATCGTTGTCCCATCATCCTCTCCCTTCCTCCTCAAGATTGTTCTTCTCCAACCGCCACCACCGCTATGCATGGCTGTTCCAGAAGTCGACCATGGCTTCTTCTATGCTGATCAAGGATGAACAAACATTCTCGAATCTCCTTTCTTCGACGTGAACCTAGACGTGGATGCTTCCGTGGACGATTATTTAAATCGCATCCTCTTCATGCTGGTACCTTCCATCAAAGAGCACATTCCTACCGGGTGTTGGATACTCTCTAGTCAACTCGTGGATTCCCCGCCGCCGGCAACCTCTCCAATGAACTACACATTGGGTGTCATTTGTCTTCTAGTGGCATCGCTAAGTTTGTTCTCAATCTTCCTCCACTAAAGTACTTCCGACGAGTGTGAGTGAGGGACCCAAGGTGAGCAAATCTATTTGTTAAACCGTGGATTAGTGTTTTTGCCGTAAAATTACTTTCTCTATTTAATGTTTTTAAACTGAGAGCATCCCATTAATCTTGTTGTAACCACATGCATTACATAATTTCTAATTGATAATTCTGAGAACCTAACTTGGGAAAACACGGTCTATAACTAGCAAAGCTTTACTAATCAAATATTAAAATCCCCAAGCAGTTCTTATTTTCCTTGCATGATTTCACATCATATTTGATATCAGAGCATGGCTAGCATGCATCATTTATGCTAGAAGTCATCCTAAGGAACGACATATTCAGTCGTAGTTATTGCTACATGCATGTCATCACCTAAAAAAACTTTAAAACTTTAGCTATCTAGCTGTCCAGAAATTTTCTGCATCTTTTAGTGGCCTTTAGGTGAGTATAACCTAGTATTTAGGTGCCTACACCCTAGCAACCCACCTAAACATCAAGGCAACTTAACCCATTGTTGTTGCTTGCTGTTTTTGTCATTTCTGCATCATTTAGTTGCATTGTAGGTGTGCACATTTAGTGTCTTAGTGCTGTCTGAGCCTTAGCAACCTTCCTAAACACCTAATGACTTAAAACCACTAGTGTAGCTTGCTGTCCAGTAATTTCCACCATATAGCATGTCATAATGGCCTTTTCTCCTTGTAGAGTGTTGCCCCTTATACCCACTCTTCATTAGGCATCACTTAGCGCTTCACAATGGACCCGATAGGACTTCAAAAGAAGTTAGATGACCTCGTTAATCTAGTGGGATCTATGACTAAAACTATGAAGGAGAAACATGTTGACTCTCCCCAATCTAAGTACTGCCCCATTCGGTCATTCATACTAGTCGGAAGGTGACCCACTCCTCTTATCAACCTAGACCTGAACCTAAGCCACAACAACCTCACTTAAAGTCACTTTATCGTCTACCCACCTTTGATGGTTCCTCGGACCCTTACTACTTTAGGAAATGAGTTAGACAATTAGAGGACTATTTTGAATCACCTGATATTCCTAAGTCCTGCCAGTTTAGCATTGCTAAGTCTCACCTGAACGGTAGTGCTTGCCAATTTTGGATGAGGTTGGAAGGTCATAAAGAGTCTTGTGGCGAATACCCTACTTCCGATTGGAAAAGCATGAGATGAGAATTTGGATTAAAATATCTTTCACCTACTTATGACAACCCATCCTTTAGTAATATCAGGGTCGCTGCCCCACCCTGTAGGTCTTCACCTAGCCTTGATGGTCGACCCTCTATTGGGTCTTCTGTTGGATCTGTCTCATATGAATCCCCACTTGGGCTGACTCCTAGCCATCCCAGTCAACCTTGTCTGAACACGCATCCTCTCTGCGTAGTGGATCCCGATTCGCCTCGCCACGTAACTTTACCACCTTTAAAAGCATTAAGGATTCTAAGGCTACCCAACCTTTGGTATCCCCAATCTTTGACCGTTCAAGTGGAATTGTACCTAAAAGAAACACGACAAAGATCAAAAGCTTCCTGAACCTGAGGCTGAGTACACCCATTTCGTGGATACTAATGATATTATTGATAATGATGACTTATTTGAGGATGAAATTGAACTGATTGAATCAGACTCCCGGCATCACTTAAACCTTGATCTAGGAAAGTTAGAACCTTTAAATGTTGACACCTTAGCCCACCCTGATCCTAGTCTCCTAAATGACATCTATTTGGATAAAGTCTTCCTAGATGATATTAATTTGATCTCGAAAGGAGCTGATCTGCCCGTTAACACATTGAAATTAAATTCGGAAGATTCTGATTTAATTGTATCTCCCACTGAGATGATTCCGAATAATTCTGATTTAATTTGAAATTCTGATGGCAACGTGGATAGTCTTAAGTTGGAATTGAGTCAATTGAATTTACTACATGAATTAAACCCCGACTTAATTGACCCCGAATCCATTGATCTTAGGGTTATAACTAAATCAAATTCTATTGAGGATAGTAATATAAGTTCAGAAGACAGTAATTTGAGTCTGAAAGTTTATGAGCCTAATTTGAATAATGTGCCTCCTCTTATTTTATTGGAGTCTATTTTAGGAGTTGCTCTTCTAGATTTACATTTTAACGAGTATGTCTTTCTTGATTTCCTTGATTGGACTTACCTCTCCATTCTTTATACCGACATTAATGTTAGAGAGAGTTTTAGCCCATACTCTCATGACATCTCTCTAACTGTTGCGCTCACATCTGTTTTGGACACTCTACCCCATCTTTTGAGTCCCATGTCTGTTGGTGACTCTTTGGGCTATCCCATTATGGTTGTGAGTCAGGACCCATCATCTTATTTTGTTCCTGATTCATTTGTTTTGCTCGCTATATTCTTGGCCTTCCCTGTTAAGGACCATCTCTCTCCTAGTTGGACGAATTTGCTAGATTACACTGCTGCCCCTAAGAGACTACCTACGACCCTAACTGAAACTTCCTATAGAAATGCCCTTGTAACTAAGGATGTCTTCATTGCTCGTCCTACATCAATTCCCGTAGACCTGAACACTTTATATCCTCTCATTTTGTGATTAATCCATCTTTATTCCATATATGTTTACTTGTGAGTTTGTATATTTGTGTGTTTGTTTTCTATTGAAATTGTCTCTATTTAAAATTTTTGTGTGAGCTTACAATTCTTGTCATTCATCATGCACACCGGGTTTCTTGCATCCACATTTGCATATCATCTTCAAGAACTGCATAAGGATATTAATAAAAAGATTAACCAAAGCAATGCTAGTTATAAACTTAATGCCGATCTCAAGAGACGAATAAAAAAAAATTGATATTGGAGATTTTGTAATGGTTCGGATTCGTCCATTGCGGTTCCCACAAGGGATCCTTAAAAAGTTACATGCTAGAAGCGCTGGACCTTTCAAAATAACAACAAAAATAAATAGTAATGCTTATGTGTTAGACCTTCCTGAAGTTTTAACATTAATCCTATGTTTAACATTGAAGATCTTGTAGCCTTCGAGGGTCCAGAGTTTAACCCTCCTAATCCACTAAATAATGAGCATTGTGTGAACCCACCTGGTGAGAATCCCAACCTACCTCCACTCCCAAAACTACATACTTTTCCCAATACATAGAAGATTGAGGCAATACTTAGTGATGAAATCATTTCCACTAGAGACGGTGATCAACAAAGGTATCTAGTTCAATGGGCAGGGAAACCGGAGATGGAGAACACATGGGTTGATCCTGATGAGCTGCAGTTATTGGACCCCGACTTACTAGAGTGGTACGAGAGCTCCAGAGATGATCACTCGACGGGGTCGAGTTTTCTCCCACCTGGGGAGAATGACGAGGACATCGGTCAGAGATTTCGACACGTGTACCATCAGAGGAATCATAGATCGATGGCTATAATTCAGAGCCTATATCTTTGATTTATTTTCATATATCGTTCTATTTGATATTTTTAGTTTACTAGTTTACCCTTATGGGGTGTTGAGTCTTTGTTGTAGCCCATGGGGCATATGAGTCATTTTGTTTTCTTTTGTTGAGACCTATATATAGAGGTCCTTTACTTTGTATGAGGATGATGATTATTGCTATGAAAAAAGATCAACTTTTGCTCATGATCTCTTTGTGAGTTCTAGAGGAGAAGAGTAGCCTAGGAGAGGCTCACACGGACTACCCAACAGACCCGTTCATGGGAGCTCTTGGTTTGATTTTTCTTTCTTTTCCTCCCTTTTCTCCTAGCCGCCGGCACCCCCAAATCCACCTCCTTACCACCGGCTAGCAACCCCCACGCCTCCCCCTTCCCTTAGCCACCGGATACCGTCCTCCATCACCCGTTCGGCCCAAATCCCCAACCCCCTTCCACCGGAGCCAACAACCAAGCCGTCGGCCCCCCATTGCATCCCCACCCGCCGACCAACCCAAGGCCAAGCATTGGAATTTGATTTTCAAATTCAAGTAGGCTTTCACTGCTTTCCTAAATTGTCCCCTTATCATTTAGGAAGTTTTCTAATTAAAATTCAATTTGAAATTTGAATTTCAAATACATCCCTAAATGATGAAACCCAATTAGGAAACCATTCAAATCTAATCAAATCTGAATTTAATTCATAATTTGATTTAATTAATTATTCAATCACCCGGGCCCCACTTACATTGAACTTAGTCACAAATTTAAACCCCATAGGGCTGACCCCCTCTCTCTCCCCTCTCTCTCTCTCTCTCTCTCTCTCTCTCTCTCTCTCTACACTTTGCCACCTAAGCAACAATTAATCCCACCCCTAAATCCCCTAATAGCCGCTGGCCCATTAATCCCTTAATTGGGTTGATTTGAATTTTATTTTGGCTCTCCATTTCTAATGAAAGTATGAAATTTAGAATTCAGATTTTTCCTCTCACCTTTTCCCCCCAAACCACTTGGCTTGACCCAAAAGAAACCCTAACCCTAGCCGCCCCTTACCCCCCCCCAAAGTCATCGATCTCCCATCATCCTCTCCCTTCCTCCTCACAAATCTCAAGATTGTTCTTCTCTAACCGCCACTACCGCTATGCATGTCTATTCCGGAAGTCGACCATGGCTTCTTCTATGATGATTAAGGACGAACAAACATTCTCGAATCTCCTTTCTTCGATGTGAACCTAGACGTGGATGCCGTGGAAGATAATTTAAATCGCATCCTCTTCACGCTGGTACCTTCCATCAAAGAGCACATGCCTACCGGGCGTTGGATACTCCCTAGTCAACTCGTGGATTCCCCGCCACCGACCACCTCTCCAACGAACTACACCTTGGGCGTCATTTGTCTTCTAGTGGCATCGCTAAGTTTGTTCTCAATCTTCCTCCACTAAAGTATCTCCACCACAAGTGTGAGTGAGGGACCCAAGGTGAGCAAATCTATTTGTTAAACTGTGTATTAGTATTTTTGCCATAACATTACGTTCTCTATTTAATGTTATTAAATTGAGAGCATCCCGTTAATCTAGTTGTAATCGCATGCCTTACATAATTTCTAATTGATAATTCTAAGAACCTAACTTGGGAAAACACAAAGTCTATAACTAGCAAAGCTTTACTAATCAAATATTAAAATCCCCAAGCAGTTCTTATTTTCCTTGCTTGGTTTCACATCAATGGCCCTTTTGGAGCCTTTTTTTATAACCTATAACTATTGTAAGGTCACGTCCTTCTACAAAATGAAGTATAATTTCATTAAATTTCTATCTCCTATTTCATGCCCACAGAGAATTCTCTCATAGACCACGTGCTAGAACTTACATATCTATTTAAGTCACCTCCAATAATTATCCTCTCTTCCTTATGTATATGTTGTAATAGTTCATTCATATTTTCTCAAAATCAAAATTCTCATACTATCTTCTCATTCAACTTTAGGAGCATCAACACTAACCACATTTATAATATTCTCAAATATAATTAACCTAATAGTAATTACCCCATTATTATACTATTCAACTCAACAATTTTATCTGCCATTGTTATTTTAAGCCACTTTAATACAAAATTTTGACCCAATCAACTTTTGCTAACTTTTCACTATAAGTTGGTTAAAGTCATCACTTTTTTGCTTATAGGCATGACAACTTTGTCGAACCTTTGCTCCACTTATCAGATTCATTTTATGAATTGGACATTATTTTTGCATATAATCAATTGTTATATTATCAAGTATTATATATACTACTACTACTACTATTACTATTGCTACTATTGATGGTACTATAAAAGTTGTTTGTGATTTTTCCCATGTTAAATTTTAATGTTTCATTTCAAGCAAAAGCTTGAAATAGTCCCCCAACTATTCATATGTGCCCATGTGTTGAATTTAGTCCTATATTATTATTTTTTTCAATTTAGTGCCTCGATTATAAAAAGTTGATCCCAAATGACCCTCAAGGATTAAATTGGGATCCATTTTATATAATTAACAACAACAACAATAAGCCTTTATCCCATTATGTGGGGTCGGCTACATAAATCCTTTTTCCCCATTGTGCCATGTTAAAAGTTAAATTCTCATTTAAAGCAAATAAAGAAAGGTCATTTTTAATATTTTCTAACCATGTCTTTTTAGGTCTACCTCTACCTTTCTTAACATAAGTTAAATCCAATACATCTACTTTCCTAACTGGGTCATCGAAAGGCCATCGTTTTATGTGACCAAACCATCTAAGACAACTCTAACTAATCTTATCTTCCACTGGAGATATTCCAACATTTTCATGTATATGCTCATTTCGTATCCCTGTCCTCGGACCTCCAAACACAAGCCGAAGACCCTCTGCACCTTCCCTAATCCTTCGGCCTATACAAAGATAGATAGAGAAAGAGAGAGAGAGGGAGGGAGGGAGAGAGAGAGAGAGAGAGAGAGAGAGAGAGGTCGCCTTAAATGCCGAACCAATCCAAGCCGACGATCTCAAGCCCGTCTTCCTCCCTCTTTGCCTAAGCCACGAACCTGATTTCCTCTCAAGCCTTATACCCAACCTTCTATCTACCGAACTAAAGGACTCAACCCGATCTCTCCATCTGCAAGCCCGATCGAATCCATATAGCCGACTTGGTCTTCTACTCGATTGCATATATCAAACTCTTTAAATAATTAGGTAGCATTTGATTGTATCTTTAGTTTTTAATTATTATTATTTACTGTTACTATAATTACTATATATATAAAGAGAGTAAAAAAAAAAAGAAAGAAAGAAAATAAAAAAGAAAAATAAAAAGAGAGTTTTTTTATGTATTTTACTTTTCATTATCGCCTCCACCGCCGCCACCGGTCCACATGCAAAGGTATAACCCCTTTAAACCTCAAAACTCCGAGAACCATCTTTCGACGCTTTCAACGCGAAAAAACGACTACCTATACACACTTTTCTTAGCGTGGTGGGAGGAAGTTCGTCGCGGTGCTCTCGACTAATCGAATGATCACCTAAAATCTCTTACTTTAGCGTTCGTGGCGCACTAGAAAATTACCCATATATACTTTTTTTTCGCGTGGTGGGATGGGAACCTGGTGCGATGCATACGACGAAGTGAGGATACCTATAAGCATACCTGTTAACGGCGAACGACGCACCAAGGCGTAAAGGTCCCTTTGGAGCCATGGCGCATAGCGCACGGCGCAACGCGTACCTTTTTGGACATGGCGCAAACTAAATAAGAATTATAAAATAATAAGCATAAATATGAAATATCATTAAAAATGAAAGACAAGCTATCATAATAATGAAAGATAACCATAACATGTATAAGTTCGAGTAAGAAACATCCCAAAATCTCATAATTCAAATATTACATTATTTTTTTAAAAGAATTTAATCTACTCTTCTTGGGAATCATCATCACTAACAAATGTTAAAATATCTTCATCAACATTGTCTCCTATTTCATAAGCCTCTTTATCACCCTCGTCATCCTCAATCTCAATAGCAACATCATGCCGGATTGAAGATTCCTTCTCTTTCCCTTTAGATCTTAGCAACACTTATCCAAGTTAAATCTTCCTCTTCAGCAATAAAGTCATTTTCTTTATTAAACTCATCATCTAATTTTCCTGTTAGCCACTCATTTGCGTCATCTATCTCAGTTAAAAAAATATGATCTATCACATCACGATGATTGAATCTTCGAATCAGTGTTATATTATATTTCACATAAACTAAATCCTTTAAACGATCATGATTCAAATTGCTTCTTTGTTTGCTATGATGCTGAAAATAAAATATTATTACCTTACTATATTATAAACATATATAAAAAGTAACACATACATTGTAAAATACTTACATGTTCAAAAATACTCTAATTACGTTCACATCCGGATGAACTACATGTTAGACTTCAGACTTTGATAGCAAATCTTTGTAAATTAGGAGCTCCTTATCCATATGCCAACCACCAATCAGCTGTAAGAATTGAATTTTTTTTTTAATATTATATACATGCAAATCAGTTTTAATTTTTTTATAAATAATGATACCTAGAGATTGGGTAGTTCTTTGTCTTACAGTTGGAGGAATGCCAAATAGCCCTTCACCTCTAATGTATAAACTTAATTCATTATCGATTTTATATTCTTCAGTTACATCTTGAGATAATCTTCCAATACATTGATAAAGACCATCAGCTATTTCCTTATCCTTGGCAACATCAGGGTTATTGAAGAAATATTTAGGATTTAAAAAATGTCCTGCTGTATGTAGAGGCCGGTGTAATTGCACTTCCCATCTTCTATCAATAATTTTAAAAACTTGATCATACTTATCACTGTTATTAAAGCTTGCAGTAATTGCCTCTTTCGCTCTATTCATTGCTTCATATATATAAGCCATTGGGGGTTTCTTCTCTCCAATATCAACCAATCTAAGAACCTTTAATAAAGGACCAGCTATTTTTAAGGCATACACTATAGTGTTCCAAAATGATTATTGTAAGATTGTATGTTGAGATTGTTTTGCTTTAGCCTCTTTCGCATAATGACCCAAGATAAACTCCTCACATGTAAACATTCTCTTCAAGTTCAATTGTTGTTGATGAAAATGTTATAAAGTTAAGAAAGCTGTTGCAAAATGAGTCTTTGTGGGTTTCGCAAGTGCTCTTTGATTTATGCACATTCTCATTAACATGTTCCTTTAAATCTTTTTTTTTTCAACATGGATGCCTTAATTTCAGACTTCACGTGTTCAGGACAGTTAGAGCACGGCCTTATATTCGTAAAACCTCCAACAAGGTGTTGTTTGTGGCGTGTAATTTCTCATTTTGTTATTTTACCATAAAAATGCATGTCACACTGTTGTTGTCAAATTTATTTATCAAAATAGCATATTTCCATGCTAGATCTTTTTTTAAAGATTGAATTGAATCTGACATCTTATGACCACCTAAAAGCAAACAAATTCAAATACTACATATTTCAATAAAAATTTTTGTAACAAATTTTTCAATAAAATATTGAGTTTATCTCATAAATAAGTAAATAACCCTATAGGCTACATAAAAATCCTTCCAATGAGGCATTTCTTTTGTTACAAACTAATCACTTATAGACATTCCTGTATATGTTCATACTTCATATCCAAATTGTTAGCAATGTGTCATCCTCAAACTTCTATCTTAATTCAATTAGCTTTATATCTAGGGAAATTCATTCATGGAAATCGATTTGAATAAAATTAGGTATGAGGCTAAAGGCAAAAGATAAAACATAAAGTGCTATAAGAAATTGAGTTTACCTAACAAAGAACCCAACAAAACTTGCATATCTTTAATTAAATTCCTTAAAAAAAATCTTTCCAAAAATATATGCATTACATTAAAAGAACAATTGAAAGCACCAAAGATTTGATGACAGCCTACGGTTCCCCTAAAATGCAAGGAAATGGTCAAACGACTATGAGGGAATCATACCTCTGAGGGACGAATTCGAGGGAAGCAGAAGAATAGGATTTGGCGGAAAAAAATAAACTGTGGGGGTCTGCGGGACATATTTGGCGGAAGCAGCGCGGAATCCTGCGAACGGCGAAAGCAGCGAACGGATCCTACGAGAAGGCGCGAGCGAATGACGAAAGCAGCGGCTGGATTCGACGGAGAGAACCAGATGGATTTGACGGAAGCAGAGAGGTCTTTTCGTGAAATTAGGTCAGCCAAAGAAAGTTTCTTTCTATCTTAAAAGTATAAATAATATTATTTTAAAATAAAAACAAATAAATTTAAAAAATATTCATAAGTATACTAAATATTACTAAACATAATTTGGCGCGCTATTTTGCACCTTGTGCTACGAGCCATGGCGCACATGTGACACAAATAGCGCGCGCTATTTTTAGTACCTGTGCCGCGCCATGAACATATCGCCGTAGGTGCACCGAGTCGTGCCGTGCGCTATAGCGCGCACTATTTTGTGCCATTGACAACTATGCCCATAAGTACCTGCTTGCGGGGAAATAACTGTCTTTTTAAGTAGGTACCTGTAGAAGACCCATACACGCTTTTTTTAGCGTGGTGGGGAACAAAGAAAAAGGGCCGCGGTGCCCTCGTCCAAGGACACCTATCATATATGCTTTTCTTAGCGTGGTGGGAAGGCCCATATTCCTGTAGTTTTCCCCTAAACAGGGGAGATGCTAGGAGGTTGTTGAAATTTCAGGTGGATATGAGACCTGCTTTGAACTTAAATGAACTTGATCAAAATTTGAACTTAGCAAATAACAACAAACTGAGCAGAGGACTTGTGGATTTGTACTCAAATGAACTAAGTGTGGCAGACATAAACTCAATTTGAACTCGAACTTGAACTCAAAGGACCACAGGGGACATAGAACTTGAGCTTGCTGCTTGAACAAGACTCGAACTGAATTTGAGAGAACTCAGACTTGAGTTTGATTTGGACAGTAGGGAACATACTTCTGATTCCAAATAACTAATATAGACTTGAACCTAAGAGAGATAAAATTAAAATAAGCATGAACTTGAGTTTCATTCGATCCAAATGAGCAAGATTGGAACGATAAATAAGAACATGAAAATTACATTTTAACTTGAACAAATACAAAAGAACTTGAATGAATCATAAAGGAGCTAACTTGAACAAATGTTGGCTGCTAACTTTACCCATAATATTACTTATTATGATTCTATTATTCCTTATATTATTAATAAAAATTTATATGACATGGATGTTAGGTTGCTACCTATGAAACAAGATCAAAATATCATGTGATGAGCCGGTATTTGGTTTGACGTGTATTCAAATAGGCATCAATAGAGGAGTTATAAAGAATTTGATTTGAAGGATAATCAACGTCCCAATAGAATTATCATTCCAATTGGAATGCAAATGCTAATTAAGGAAGGTGATCCACCTAAATCTTATCCAAGCAAGCAAAGACTCATATGCAAATTCATTACAAGTGTGATGAAATCTATGTGAGCAATAGTGATCAACCTGTATCAATTATTTCAAATGGAGAGGAGGGATCGATGAGCTTGATCTCAAGTTTATCGCAAAGAACTTGCAAGTACAATTTGATTACAAGTAATAAGAAGAGCATGAAGAATATGGTTTTATATCAAAATCATTGTATTGGGTGGAGGCCATTGGATCATAATGTCTCATTTACAACAAGCGATGTACCCTCGAGCAACGATCAATAGAGCTAGCAAAAAGTATGGCAATTTACCTACAAGCTACAATCCAAAACCTTTAATAGGTGTTATGACTGAGTCATGAATGTCATGCCAGTTGAAGTGCAAATTTTCAATCGACAATAGAACTAATGACGATGTGATGGAAAAGATATATTGCACACCGATGATTGCTTGGGGTTGGCAACAAGAGATACAATCAACACATGTATGAGAGGTACACTATATCCATAAGAAAAAGGAAGAAAATTAATTGATGGAGATTTTGATTATTATCAATAGCAATTGACGAGTGGACCAATACATTAACTAAATACTACTTAGTTTCCTACCAATGCTTTAAAGCTTTCTTGTCAAACGAGATATAAATGTCAAAAAAGATAATGATTATTTATACGTCGAACTTGTTATCTACAAGCGAATGCCAGGTGATGTGCATCAGAGGAAAGAACCTATAAGCCATCGTAGAAGACTTGTCGTGGACTTGACATGTCATCTATGAGCAAATACTGTAGAATTATAACAAACATGGAATCTTACCAGTTGTTGTAGAAGACCCGTTGACTCCCAATATATTATCCACAAGCAAAGTGACTACATTGCAAATACATACGAGTTGCTATAAGAAGTTGTTGCACATACAATAAATTGATTGTGAGCGAATACAGAAGCACTGCAACAGATGCAATCATCTACAACCAAGTAGGAGATTCGTTAGTGCACTACAATATACTTGCATAAATCATGCAAGTAGTGCATGACAGTCTACCTGTATGCAACGGGAAAATGACTAAAGTATAAAGCCACGCCACCGAATCCATATCATTCATACAAGCGGACTGAAGGCATCTATAAATATTCCAAGAATACCCCCATATATGCACTTTAATTTGTTTGCACATAGGTACACTAAAGGGGTAAAAATAGTTGCGACTCGTATGAGCCCCGATTAGCGTGATGTATTCATATATATGACGTCTAGGGATGCTGCGCGGGTCAATAAATCTGAACCCGATCCTCCTAAGCAGGTAAATGAGAGTCGATAAGGTTCAACAAATAATTATAAAATGCCCCTAAACACCCGCATGGGCCCCGACTAGCATGTTTTAAATACACACGTGACGTCTAGGGATGCTGCACGGGTTAATAAGTGAATCCAAGTTCGAACCTGTTCCTTTTATACGGATCAATAGGAGTCGACGGGGTTTAAGCAATTCAACAAATTCATGGTTGTGGCGACCGATATATTTATTTTAATAAATTCATATTAGGTCTTCAAGGCCTATAATCAAGGGAATTCACTAATAAAGGCATAAAATCTATAGAACCTGATCCTCCTAAGTAGGTAGATAGGAGTTGACAGGGTTCAAATCATCGGACAAATATGCAATTATATATGGGATCAATATATTTGTTTTAATACATTCATATTAGGCCTTCAAGACCTATAAAAATAAAAATTTACTAACAAAGGCACAAAGCCGACGAAACCTGATCCCCTATCGATAAATTGTTGGGGTCGACAAGGTTTAATCAAATGGAAATGACCCCTCATACCCTGATGATGGCTGTGTTGAATGCTTATCTTAACCGGAATGGTTAATTTCAAATGCTATCCCAAATGCTCACAAAAATCTAAAAGTCCAAAAATCATCATAACCCAAATATTTAAATTTGAAATTAAATCATCAAATTGCTTAAAGAAAAATTCATCCATCCTCTGCAATAGTTTGTTGAGGTGGACAAATTCAAATATAACTTCAGCTCACATAGAGCTAAATGTCTGGTCAAAAATATCACTAGGATCCATTCTCAAACAATCTTCTGTCAGTAAGGATGTGATATGTGTCCTCTAACTAACGGTTTTGCCGCCAAATGTCACTCTAGGATAAACGGTTATGACTGGGGGCCTTTTGAACCGAGTGATTTTGCCATCAAATGACATCACGAAATACCGGTTATAACCAGAGCCAATACGTTCCTTACTGACATCAAATCCTTGAGATATGAATCAATAGGATATGATTGATAGGGTACGAAGCCCTCTGTTAGCTAAGGTGAATTCAAATTTGTTCCCTTAAGCAAATACTCACCCCAGGTCTACAAGGTACCCTTGGACGAAGCAACCCATGGCTGCCGATAAGGATCCTTCTGTCAGGTTGGGTCGACTATCTCCTTTGACTAAGTAGACCAGGGACCATGATGGCTCGGGACGACTGAACCATGGGATCTTAATTGGGTCCATCATCCATTCCCCCACCATCTTCTTTAAGTGTAAGATGATGAAATTTCCAGTTTTAAATATAAACCCTTTTCAAATACCAATGCCCAACGCTGCTACTATATGCCAGATAACACATATTCTTTATGTATTTGATCGACGACTAGCCTTAATTGAAAGTTCTCTCTCGTTACTGGGAGGGGTAATTAACTATAGGGGCTTGCGCCTATAGGAAACCAGAACTCAGATCATAAAGTCCTCGCAAAATGAGGGCGAAATCTCTGGGTAGTGTCTTATCTACAAACTCATATGCCTTCCAAAATTTACCCCATAACTTAATTCTGTTAAAACTCCCCTCGCCAAAGAAAAACACAATGCGGGCGGAGGCCGGGGCCGAATTTTCGGAGCCCACATCTTTGCAATCTAAACGATATATTTTTCTTATAAGAAAATAATCAATCCATGTTTTATTATATCCATTTTTATAAGTGATGAGATGATTATCTCTTTTCTTAAACAAGGTATTAGCAATTACAAAATTATAAGATAAAGAGAAAAATAATATGACCTTATCATCTTCATTAATCGCTCCAAACCTATAGCCACCATGAATGTTTTTAAAATCATCTCCTTCTCTAACAACATATCCATTTAAATCTCCTCTAATAAAAATGTTTTTTTGAGAGTTATATTTTGTTATAATTCTCTTAGGTCATTCCAAAATTTTAATTTTGAACTCATATCCAAACGTACTTGAGAAGTATAAGCACTTATAATATTAATAATCTTAGCATCAATAACAATCTTTAAAATTATAATTATAACTCTAATTCTATTAATTTTTACAACATTATCCTTTAAACTCTTATCTATAATCACATCTAGACCATTTTTAGTACTATTACCAATATACCATAGTTTAAAAACTATCAATCTTCTTAGCCTTCTCTCAACCCTATTTAGAATTAAATTAGAGAAATATAATACTCTCACTAAATTGGCAACATACAGTCAATTTAGATTTTCTTGCATATATTCAATCTTAACCTTTGGTTTCTATCCGCATAAAGCACCTGTTGCTTAAGATTTTATTGCTAACTTATTATTAATACTAATATTTATATCCGGACAATAAGATTTTATAAAATCGATATAAAATTAAATGTTAATGTTTTGAATATCAAACAAAACGCAGATACTATCCGTTGTAATGCATCCTCAAACTTTTAAACACATTTTTTATAATATCTGATTTTTATTAACCTTACATTAACACAATCATCTTGAATTTAATTTATGAAACATAATATTTTAATTTTAATAAAAAAAGTTTGATTTCTGATCGCCTTCCAACAATGCAAAAAACGAATGCTATGATCTATAAGCTTTTCAATTTAGTACAATTGGACGTTTGAACAACATCAAAACTTAAAATTTAAATTTTAATCAATAACCAAATACTATATATTACTTGATAATTTAATTTCTAATTTTCTTCTATTGTTATCACTTAGAGGTAATGTGTGTGAGTTTGTCTTAATTGCTCTAAATTATTTTAGTTTATATTCTTCATTTATCGTCACTGTTTACTGCCGTAAATAATATTAACCTTTGAATTTTTTTTTTATATTAATTTTTAAGTTATTTTTAATTTTTATAAAGTAGTTCATATAGACTTATAATTTAGATGTTTTTTAGTTGTTATATATCCAAAGGAATATCAGTTTTCCATATTAATTTATCAATCATATTGATTTTTGATATTAATGCTTTAGTTATTTATTATTTGCAAACCAACTTGTACATATCCGTTGATTATGATATTTAAGGAGCTTACATATTTGTTTAAGGAAAATAAATTTTTTATTGCACGTACTTCTTCATATGTTTGAAGTTTATTCTTTATATTTCTTACATCTAATGCAGTTCACATTTATTATGTAATTACATAATTACTAGCCTATGGAGGAATCCAATTAAGTCCTTTAGATTATCTTATTGAGGTTCTATTTTCACGGTAATGTCTTTAATCCTTATATTAAAGACATAATATATAACAAAATATATCATGTAATAATAAACATAACTACGAAGAGCTATTTTATTCGTGCCTCAGATTTATTTTATGTGAATAATTTGGAGTTAATGACTTTATTCCTTATATTTTTTACATCTAATGCATTTCACATTTATTTGTAAATTATTTTCAGATCCTACTTAGCTTATCACATAATTACACAATCATAAATATATGGATGCATCGATTTCTCTCTTAGTATTGAGCAATCTAAGTCCTATAGAATAGGTAACTGAAGTTTTTTTTTTTTTTTTTTTTTTTTTTTTTATAGGTTACTGAAGTTATATTATCACATTAATGTCTTTATTTCCTCAAATAATCATTACATTAATCTTGGATGGAACATTTTTTTTCCCTACTTCTTCAGTGCCTAATTAATTTATTTAGCTTGTCCATGTCTTCTTATAATAGATATGAATTTCTAAAAAAGTTTACTCAACAAAATTACTGCAATGTATATATTTCTCATTTGTCTTTCTATTATATTTCTCTAATGAATATTTTTTCTTTTCTTGGAAAATTTTGTCTTTGTCACCTTTTATTATACATCGTACATAACATTCTTAATTAAGGTTTCATTTGGGATGACTTTCTTAGTACTTTTTAAAGTAAATTTTTAACATACAAATTATCCGTTAAATGCAATTAAGATGAATTTCATAAGTTAGGTCAGTTTAACATCTCTTTTTTTAACTCTTAAATTATTTTTTTCCTAAAATCTTAATTAAGTAGTTTATTTATTCTCATAATTCTTATCTAAAAATAAAAATAAATTAACAATATAATTATTCTATCTGCCTATTAATTAACTTTAATTTTAATTTTTTATAAATTAAAAATATTAATAAATAAGTAATAACTTGCTACTGCAACATTAAAATCATAATCATTTACTAAATATTTTTAATATATTTTTTTAAAAACAATCTTCAAATTGTTCTTTTAGGTCAGTCTTTCAATCTACAATATAATCTTTAAATTTATTTATAATTTTTTTTAATGTAAATATTAGATAACAAACTTGATGTTTACTGTACTCAATCATATTTGTTTTGGTTTTACAAGATTTTCGTATGGTGTACAAAAAATTATTAATTAATTGAATTTGTTGAAATGCACAATATTATGTGATCTGTTTTAAGTAATTGAAATGACTTTCATATGCATGTTAGATTGCTCTAACTTCTTTTGATTGAACTCTTAAATATGTGTTTCTACAATTATAATTTTTAATATATGATTGTAATATAACTACTTGATCTCCTTCTTATTATACCGGAATTATTTTTTTATCAAGAATAACAAAATATATTGACATGAAATAAATTATAATTAATCATGAAAATATAAAAATCATAACTATTAATTTAAATTTTTAACATTTCTAGCTACATACCCTTTGTGCATGGGCTATTAATCTTTTATGTGTGTGTATATTGCATACGTTTGGAAGTGACTATGACTTCTAATTTATTTGCAGAGAATTTGGAGCTCATGAGGGTGAGGTAAAATAATTAAAAGTCTTATGTACTATTATATTAGGTAGACAAAGTGACCCCACTTTTCACCACTTCCCACTTGCTTATGTCTAAACAAACAAATCCTAAGCTAATAACTGAAATAATCTAAGGCTTCATTTCGAAAGTTTTTTATTGCTTTCAAAAGCAGCTTTGTAGTACAAAAAATTTTTAGTCTAAAAAATTTTTGCACGAAAAATTTATTTTAAGAAGCAATAAAAAGCTGTCTCAAACGAAGCCTAAATCATTTTGGAAGACAACTTAGTGCATGGATCAAAGTAACTTACATTTACTCACCACAAGATTGAACTATCTATATGGCAATTTTGAATGGACTAAAAGCATAATGGTTCTCTTCATCTCTGGTTGATAAAGAGGCCAGCCTTTGATCTAACTAGACACTAGGCTTATAAACCTTTGGTTCAAAATATATACCATTATATACTTGTCTGTGTTCAAATTTACATGCCCATGTAAGTTATTTTGTATGTTTGTTAGGTTTTCATAAGGATATGATGGTATCACTTGTAACAAGCTTTGAGTGATTTTTGAACTTTTGAGCGTGATTTTTAGTGGCTAGAAATCTTTTATATTGCTTCATGGGGTTGGATTTGTTATTCAGAAAAAAAAAAAAAAAATCATCCCACTTCCCAGTTTTGCTCACCTCCAACAAAATAATCATTGATCTATAGCTGCAATACTTTAAAATCATTTTTAAGAATTTTATAGAATGTGCTTAAGCCAAGCAACTTGCATTTTCATATGTGGTTAACCATTCTAGAAGAATTTCTCTTTTCATTTCTAGTTGATAATGAGGTCAACCTTTGATCCAACCACAGCTGTAGCAGTAGTAATAAGAGCAAAAGAGGTTGCCCCGAGCAATATTTTTCAATATTTTTTCATCTAGTGAGTCATCATTATTTTGCTTGTGCAGATTGAAAGTTTTAATTCATATTAGATTGGTCTACTGCTTTTTAATTATGTCTAAAGTTTACTTGATTAATTGTCTTGTGTCTGCATATAAGAGTTTAAATAATATCAGTCTGCATCTTGATAAAACAATTCAATGTTTTCCATGACAATGATGTAACAATTCCTTTTTTTTTTTAAAGGTTTTGGGCACATTTAACCATGGCTTATGTCTTTACCTTTTGGACATGCTATACATTATACAAAGAATATAAGCTTATAACATCGATGAGATTGCGTTTTCTTGCATCTCAAAGTCGCCGTCCAGATCAATTCACTGTGAGTTCTCTATTCATAACTTTGTTGACTGCATATGGGTTTATTGTATTGGCATGTCTTCTATTGTTTTATTTAAACATTGGATGATATGATTGATTTATATGGGGAAACTTTTGTTTTATCTACTATGACACAATTTTATTTACGCACATGCATTCACGTTAATTAATTTTAAATAGAGGAATATATGACCGTGGGAATACTAATAAATTATCATTCAATGTTAGTGGATGATTTAGTGATTCTTAAGTGTGGTTAGCCTAAGCATAATGAATTTGTTAAATAGAAAAATTGGAATATAGATGAGTATAAGCTTTTGGAGTTAAGATTAGTTGGTTAAAATAGAGAAGTATGGGAGTATTATCATATGGGAGAATGTCATGTAGACTAATGGGCTGTTTGGTTGCTTTAAAAGAAATGCAATGTAAAATAAATGCAGTATAAAATGAATGTAATGTAAAAGGAATATTTTGTAGTTATTTGGATGGAATGCATGACTTTACTTTTTCTTATTTAGTTTGAAGTAAAATGAATGCTATGTAAAGTGTAAAATAGTTGTGCTTGGAGTGGCCGACAGTGGGTGGTGGCCGGCTGCTGGCGGCCGGCGGTGGTGGCTAGTGGATGATGTTGCTACGACCTTGAAAAAGCTTTTAGATTAATTTTGTCATAATATAAGAGTTGTAAAGGTGTATAGATAATTTGCTTTAGGAGTTTCAAATATTAAGACGAAAGAATTATCATTCAAAAGCTTTGTGTTGTGAAACCTTCAACATAAACCTTTGGGGGTATATGAAAAGTTTCACAATGATTTGAAATTTCATTAAATTAATTAAATTCACTTATGTGCATATTTTAAAACTTACCATGAGCTAGCTTTTACAACATATATCAATTTTATCATGATACATGACTAAAGCTAGAAGAAATGCAACTCATATCACTCGAAGCCTAAACATCGGCATTTGGTTTGGAATTAAACGACAACACCTAACTTAGGGCTTGATTGTAGGTAGGCACATTGTCTAATAACCCGGTACTTCATTGCCTCTCTCTTTGGACTCTCACATGAGAGCAAGTTGTGAAAAATTATAGAGTTCCACAATTTTATGAAGAGGACAGTGAATGCATGAATTTTCTAAGAGCAAAAATGAAAATTCTATAAAGTCCTATGGATTTGGGAGGCATTATGATTGATGGGCCTAGGAATTTCTAGTGGAAGGTAGCTTCCACTAGCTTCTGGTGGTTACGGCCGTAGCCCTTTAATGGTCGTCGCTACGAACTAGCTGGTCAGTATATGAGGAGGAAGAAATGTCTTGAGTTGTTGAGCAGTGGAGAATATTGCTGATTTTTGTTATTGATTCAGCTAGCAGCCCTTCTGCTCCTCTTAGTCACCGAGCTCTCCAAATATTGTGCACTATAGGCTCTTGATTTATTTACCCTAGGTCACTGTCTCGTCTGAGATATGCATGAGAGAAGCCGTATGTACAGCAACAAGGGTCTCAAGCGCTCGGTCTTTTGTAGGGCAAATTATTAGGTCCGATCACCGGACCTAAAAATAGGTCCGGACATCCAATGAAAACTTATCACTTGGATTGCGCTTTGACTGCGCTTTAGGTGCGTTTTTTACTGTGCTTTTTGACTGCGCTTTACCTGCGCTTTACCTACGCTTTTGACACGCTTGACTTAAAATTCCTCAAACATGTGTACATTCCACATGTCAATATTTTACTGGTGTCCGTACGTATCTCTACGTCCGGTGACTGGACCTAATAATTTGCCCTCTTGAAGGCCTACGCAAGGGAAAAATTATTAAGTCCGGTCAGCGGACCTATTTCTAGGCCCGGACATCCACTAAAAATTCGCCACGTGGAATGTACACGTGTAAGAGAAAATTTAAGTCAAGCGCATCAAAAGCGTAGGTAAAAGGCAGGTAAAGTACAGGTAAAGCGCAGTAAAAAATCGCAGTCAAAAGCACACCTAAAGCGCAGTCAATACCTAATTATTTATATAGTATCCCAATCTATAAATCACATTAAAAATGCTACAAATTAACTTCTAAAGTAAAATTCACCTTTAAATGTTTATGATTGATTTGATGTGATTTAAACACTAGGATATTATTTGAACATTACATAGACTTAGATGTTACCTATGTAAATATATAAAAATTTTGTGTTATGTATATAAACCCCCCATCATTTTATTTCTCATATAGATAAATCTTATATCTTTCGTACTTATCATATGATGAAAATAATGTAACATGAAAAATATAATACGGAGCTTAAGCATCATAAAGTTTATTGTAAAAGCTACTATAATATCAAAATAACTATGAATTATTAAAATAAATGAGCTCTAGTTTAACCAATATGCTCCCAAGCCTCTAGGATACAGATCATAAGCTTGAGTTCAGTTTGTGATCATTAAATTAAATGTTAACTAACTTTGTGTGTAGAATTTAGTTTGTAACTAGCACGTGTCCTTTTTTATAGCTGGCTTCATGCATACTTATCTTTATCTAGTCTTGTACCCGACTTTTAATTACTAAAATATTTGAGATAGTTTTCTTCTCTTTAAAAAAGAACTTATGATAGTTACACCTGTAAATATGCCAAGTCTAGAGAACTACACAAGATTTAAGGGAATTTTTATCTATGAAAGCTTTTTTGGAATATTCAACCAATAAGCAAACTTCCACTAAACGGGGAGATCCTTCAAGAACAACGCAGTTTGAGCTAAACGGGGAGGTCCTTCAAGAACAACACAGTTTGAGTTCATTATTCCGGACTTGGTAGAGATATTGAACTTCAAACTTTTTTTGAGATTGGTTTATAAGTCATATTTCTTTGTTTTTGGAACTATTTGTTGAACTTTATTTTGTTTTAATAAATACAAAAATAGTGATTAATGGACATCCTTATTTTTAGGCAGATAGGACTGGCCACTTGTGTTCAGAATTTCTTCTGGATGCTTCTTGAAGAGCTTAAGAAATATATTAATTGTGCAAATAATGACGCTCTAGTTCATTGTGATCATTAAAAAGAGCAATCGCTTTTTTTTTTTTTTGCTTAGGCATGATTTTTTGGCACAGTAAGACATGTCGAGCTATTTGATTCATTTTCAATTTTAATCAAAATTTAGTTTTACTTATTTGTTTTGTTTTTTCTTTTGCGAGGGGAGTTTTAATGGAATTAAGTTCCGGGGTAAATTTTGGAAGGCAGATGTGTTTGTAGATAAGACACTACCCAGAGATTTCGCCCTCATTTTGCGAGGACTTTATGATCTGAGTTCTGGTTTCCTATAGGCGCAAGCCCCTATAATTAATTACCCTTCCCAATAATGAGAGAGAACTTTCGATTAAGGCTAGTAGTCAATCAGATACATATAATATACGTGTTATCTGGCATATAGTAGAAGCATTGGGTATTGAGATTTGAAAAGTTTGGAGATTTGGAAAATTGATATTTAAAATAGAAATTACACCATCTTGCACTTTAAAGAGGATGGTAGGGGAATGGATGATGGACCCGATCAAGATCCCATGGTTCCGTCATCCCGAGTCATTGTGGTCCCTGATCTACTTAGTCAGAGGAGGTAGTCGACCCAACCTGACAGAAGGATCCTTGTCGGCAGCCATGGGTTGCTTCGTCCAAGGGTATCTTGTAGACCTGAGATGAATGTTTGTCTAAGGTGACAAATTTGAATCAATCTTAGCTAGCAGAGGGCTTTGTGCCCTATCGATCATATTCTATTGATTCATATCTCAAGGATTTGATGCCACTAAAGAGCGTATTGGCTCTTGCCATAACCGCTATCTGTGGTGCCATTTAGCGGCAAAACCACTCGATTCAGAGGGCCCCGGGTTATAATCGTTTATCCTACGGTGCCATTTGACGGCAAAACTGCCGGTTAGAGAACACATACCACGTCCTTACTGGCAGGAGATTGTTTGAGAATGGATCATAGTGATATTTTCGACTAGGCATTAGCTCTATGCGAGCCGAAGTTATATTTGAATCTATCCACCTCGGCAAACTGTTGCGGAGGGTGGATGGATTTTTCTTTGAGTGATTGATGGACAATTTCGAATTTAAATATCTTTGAATTTGAGATTTGTTAGGTTTTAGACTTTGTGGAGTTTTGGATTTTGAGTGGACTTTTGGGAGGTATTTGAAAAAAGCCTGAAATTAACTCCTCCAGTTGAGATCTTCAATCAACACGGTCATTATCGGGGTGTTTGGGTCATTTTCATTTGATTGAACCCTGTCAACCCTATCAACTAGTCGATAGGGATTGGGTTTCATAGGCTTTGTGCCATTGTTTGTGAATTTTCTTTGTTAAAGGCCTTGAAGGCCTGATATGAATGTATAAAATAAATAATCCGGTAACTTCGTGACCTCATATTTACCCGATGATTCAAACACTGTCTACTCCTATTTATCTGCTTAGGAGGACCGAGCTTCGTATGCTTTGTGCCTTTTGTTAGTGAGTTCTCATTGTTATAGGCCTTGACAGCCTAATATGAATGCTATAAAACAAATATACGATCGCGATATAGCGATCGTTGCGATCGTATATTTGTTTGTTGGTTCGAACCTTGTCGACTCATATTAATCCGTATAGAAGGATCGGGTTCGAATTTGAATTCACTTATCGACCCGCGCAACCTCCCTAGACGTCATGTGTATCAATAACACGCTCGCCAGGGCTTATGCAGGTTATAATTGTATTTACGCCTTTTGTGTACCTATGTGTATACAAATTACAGTACATGTGCAGGGGTACATTGAAATAATTATAATTGTGTAGGTAATCGCCATTTGAGTACACACAATATTTCATTTAAGAGCTTATACATGCCTTTTGTCCGCTAGTACGAGTGTTGTGGATCCGATGGAGGCTTTATCTGGATGTCATGAGGCGTCCCCTCATTATCTTGATGTTGACTCCCCTTTCTCGTTCACCGGGGAGGTTCTTTTTGAAGCTTATAACCGTTGAAATGGACTCTTTCAAGCTCTTTAGTGTAGTAGACTTGTTACTTCTGGTATTTGTGAATACCAGAGTCGTTTCCTTCCTAAGGTTAGAACCAAGAATAATCTTTGAAATATCAGGAAGTTTAGTTCGAATTTGCTCAAACATCTCCTCCATTATGTTAGGAGGTGTCCTTTTCCATACATCGGGTCGCCTTCATTCTCGACATACTAGCAGCATCTCAATCACCGCTGCCGCAGATGACATTTGTACTTATGTCCACAGTGGTTTGTTGTGCCTACTACATACTCACTGTTGTTATCCACAAGTATTCATTTGTAGTGACCCATTATATCCACTACGACCTCCTGGGAATGTTTGTAGAAGAGCAATTATTCATGTATCATACCCACCTTTCATCAATCTCAGGTGGGTTTGATTGTATTTGCTTGTAGAGGCGGGTAAATCACCCATTATCGATTGACAGTGTTGCCATCTTCAATCAACAGGCATTTGTAGGGATTGTCGTAAGAGTTTATGCATTGAGGTTTTGTAACGTACTTTGAGTCACTATTGACCGTATGAATGCTCTTGTAATCTAAACTCCTTCGCACATGATTCAAGTTGTCCTTTGTATATGTTTGAGTCCGAGTTAAGTTTCATGTAGACTCGGATTCATCGAGTCTACAACTCCCACTTAATGTTGTATAGGATGGGTTCAAGTGCGAGTTCAAGCTCTTTGTCCGGCTTAAATGCAAGATCGAATCTCTTCTTGTTCTTGAAGGTTCAGGTTCTTTATCGCTCATGTCGAGTTTGAACCCAACTTGAGCTTAATGTACAAGTTCACTTGCAAGTTGACTGTCTTTGATAACAAGATTTTCGTCATTTGATTCAAGTTTAGGACATCTATAAGTCTGTTTGTTGATTTATTTTGTTTGAGTCTAAATGCTTGTTCAAGCTCAGATCTAGTCCAAATCGAAGTCTTTGTTTGATGTTTTAGTCTTGTTCAAGTCCCCTGCAGTCCTTTGAGTTCAATTGCATGTTCCCTTTTTGTTCAGTCTTATGGAATCTTTGCAGGTTCATTTTTAAGCTCAAATTGATTTGAATTTGACTTCAATTTGATTTTGTTTTATTTGGATTTGACATTTTAGAAATTATTTAAGTTTTTATTCAGATTTAGGTCCATCAGTCCACTGCTCTTTTGAGTCCAAATTCTTATTCTTTTTTAGTTCAAACAGGTCCGAGAACAGTATGTTTTCACACAAAATTTCGGGAACCTCCCGGCGTCTCTCCCGTTTAGGAAAAAACTACAGAAAACTAGGCCTTTCCCACCACGCGCAAAAAAAACGTGCATGGTAGGTGGACACCGCGGCCGTGTAAAGTCTTTATCCCCACCACACCAAGAAAGGCGTACATGGATCTTCAGTACCTGTTACAAGAAAAAAACAGTTGTTTCCCCATAGGTACAGAGCCGCGTATGGGTACTTAAGAGTTATCCCAGTCACGCTAAGAAAAGCATGCACCAGGCTTACCTGGCCTCGTCGTGCGCGTCGCATCGGGTTAGTTCCTACCATGCTTAATAAAGGCGTGCATAGGTGGTTTGCCAGCTCGTCAGACACAACGAGGATAGGGTTTTGGGGGCCGAGAGGTCGCTCGCTTACATCGTCATAGATGTCGCATCGGGTTCCCTCCTACCACGCTCAATAAAGACATGCATATGTGGTTTGCCGGCCCGACACGCATGTCGAGGTAAGAGAGGCATTTTCATTAATATTATTATTTTTAATTAATTATGAATAATAATAATAATTATTAATTAATTAGAATTAATTATTATTTAATTTAATTAATTAAAATTAATATACTAATTATAATTAGTATTTAATTAATCATGTATTTAATCATGATTAATTAATATTAATTATAGTTATCAATTAATTGTAATTAAATTTAATTAACTGTTAGTAATGATAAATCTTCCCTCTACCTCCTCTCTGTTGGGTGGATTGATGGGATTTGGCCGAGTAGCGCTCGTTAGTGAGAGGTAGATAGTCACCTTCACAGTAAGCAAGTTCCCGTGCTTGTTTCCGATCAAATGCCGCAACTTCCGATCCGACTGGAAGGGACAGCGTCGGAGGAGCGAAGCCGTCCAGCCGCGAATGGTGCCGGGGAAGAGAGCTCCGCTTCTTGCTTATGGTAAAAAAATACGTAACTTTCGATCCTTCAGGAACAATCGTCGAAGGAGCGAAGTCAACCAGCGACCAAGGAGGCGAGGAAGCGCGTTGGAAGGGAGAAAGTTAACTTCACAGCGAGCGATCTCACTTGTTGTTTCCGATTGTAATGTCGTAACTCCCGCTCCGATTGGGAAGGGAAGTCGTCGGAGCAGCGAAGTCGCACGACCACGAGAGGAGCCGAAGCAGCTCGCGGCAGAGAGAAATGAGAGAGAGAGAGCGATCGAGGAATAGAGAATGAGAAAAAGAGCGGAGAAGAGGCCGAGAGCCTCGTGGCTTTGGGCTTTTAACGACTTGAACGAGTCGTGCGAGCGATCTGGGGAGAAACGACACGAGGCATGGCCTCGGCGTGCGACGACGTGCGATGTGGGAGAGGCAGAGAGCAGGTAAGCAATTTTTTTTTTCTTTTTTTGTTTTCGGCGTGGCAGACGGGTCAACACATATATGCCAACTTTATCCTCCCATAATGTTCAATATGTAATTAAATGTCATTTGGAAAAATCTATTTCAGTCAAATTAGTCTTTTGATGTCTAAATGTATTAGGCAACCAAGTTTATCTATTGACTGGTGTTATCATGTGTATGCGCCTTTTTCCTCCTGTATTTTGCACATTAATTCCATCTTTATTGTTGCCTCTTTACTCTGTATTGTACATGCTCTGATATATGAAGTCTATAATTTTATGTTCAATAGTTGCATTTCCAAACCTTTCTCTAATAAATTATTCCAAAATTTGAACATGACTAGACATCTATCTTAGTATTCTCGCTCAACATTTTTTTATAGTGATTAGATTTTTTTTTAAATGCTTGTCACAATACCTATTTCTACTTGGCCTTGAGTCCAGAGAGAAAGACAAATTAAGAAAAAAAGAATAGTTCACTCTTCACTCGCAAGATATCAACCTGGAACTAAAAGCAGTGCTAAGTGCATGCTTTGAAGCATGCATGCAACATTGCACGTGTTGTCCTTGGGTTTTTTTTATCTGTAGCAAGTGTTGCAGCATAATAGCATGATTGATACTTGAAATATGATGTCAGCATAGTACTTAACCAAAATTTTTTGTATGTTTTTTAACAAGCATTTTCTGGGAAGATTTGGAAAATATTCTCGTGAATAATGGTGTTTGAACTTCAAAAATATGCCTACTTATTTATTATTTATATTCTTGCCTTCGCTGGGCATAACCATACATGATCTACGAATTTATGCCATTTAGAAATGACTAAATCAAACTTTTGAATGAAGATGGTATCCAGGTCAAGGCACGGGTAGAATTTTTTTAATCTTTGTTATATTATGAACCAAAAATTCTTACCAAAATCAGCCTTTACATATGTGTAGTCACGAAACAGTTCAACTGGTTTAAATGTTGCTAATTCACCATATAGTTTTCTTTATTTCATTCCATCGTTCTGTAAACTGATGCATTAACTGTTAATATATAAATTACCTTATAGTATTGTGGGCATTGAATAATGGTTAAATTGGTTGTGGTTGAGTCATTATGATAATTGAGTTTTGAACTCATAAATTTATCCATTATTTATTATTCTAATCAATTTTATGTATGTTTGGGGAAAAAATGCTAAATCTTCTTGTGGTTAAACCATTATGATAGTATAGCTTTGAATTCATAACTTTATCCATCGTTCAGTATTCTAATTCATTTTATGGATGCCCGAAAAAAAAATAAAAGGAATAGAAAACAAAAGAAAGTCTTAGCGTGCAAGAAATAACTAGATGCAATTGAGAATTTGGCAACAAGCATGGTCAGACGATCAAAATACATGGTGAAGTTATATGGACTTAAGCTGTAGAAAAAACATGTAGATGAAGTGCAGATCTAATGTTATAACTGAGCTCGAGGAAGCAAATTTGAGAGAGCCCTGCGGAAGTAGAGTTGCACTAAAAAATACCCCGTATTGTTGTATGTAATTTAGCTGTGAAACATGTCCACTGGAGCATCCCTGCAGCGAGAAGTCGAATGATACCTTATGAATATTAGTTGAAGCACATGTTCAGGATTTTAAATAAGGGATTACAAATAAAATGGTGCACATTGGAAGGAGTAAAAGCTAACCAAAATTTTCTTTTAATCATGCTAGACATTCCACATGCATGCACAAACCAGACTATCCCTACACATTTTGCTTTGTTGGTTTTCATAAGTTATAAAAAATTTCCTTACAGATAAGAAAAATAAAGTTTTGCGAAGCAAGTGTATTGACTCTTACATTGACGTGTGATGTAACTTGCTTAAATTAAAATTATGTTGAGTTAATGATATAGAATGAAGTATTTTTGTTATTGTTGTAGATTCATTTTGAGGGGGTAGATATATTATAGTGCGGATTTTCTTTTTGAAAGTCATGCATGTTAGGAAATACTGTTTTTTGTCTGGATATCGTTTTGAATTAACCTTTTAGTTACTTCCATTTTTACTTATGTTTATTGTTTCTTCTTGTCCTCTTCACCTCCACATGATCTCTAATTATGCTTGTACTTCCCATGTTCGTCTTTTAGCTAATTTTGCTGTTTTATTTTGGCAGGTCCTTGTAAGGAATGTTCCTCCTGATCCCGATGAATCAGTTAGCCAGCATGTTGAACATTTCTTCTCTGTAAATCATCCTAATCACTATCTTACTCACCAGGTTGGCATCTATTTAAAATAAATCTTTTTCACTACTAATTTCTAAAATTGTGAATCTTTGTGCATAATTTTTCGGATGGTTTTACTTCTGATGTATTCCAACTTTTCTTTTCTAAATGATGGCAATTTAATTTAAAATAGTGTTGTTAAGGTTGCTAAATTGTGCTGAATTCCGTTAGAAACTGCAATATTAATTTCATGCAGGAATCGGTCTAAATCAACTGGCTTGTTACATTTCATTTTAAAGCGAATCTAAACATTTTAGGCCTGGTTTGCTGATATGACAATGTGGATATGATGATGTAGTCTATCCATATCAAACCCTAGGATTTATATAGATCAATCCAAAAACCTAGTAGTCACATACAACAACTAGGCTTAACAAGGGTTTATTCAAAAATATGGGGGCCATCTACATCAAATAGGCTTACCTGGGTTTAGGAAACTAATTCAAGCCTCCTTAAATATCCCCCTCATTTTTTTTACTATTTTTCCCACTTTCAATGAGTTTTATTATCTTTCAATGAAATTAAATGAATCATCTTAAATATTTCCAAAATATGTAAATTAATATAATAATGGAAAATACATTATGAACTCTATTAAGAGATCTAATTCATTTAAAAATATAAAAAATTTTGTTATTTTAAAGCAATTTCTATATTTCCAAAATTCGTTTCTCCTAAATTTTCAAAAAAGAAGAAACAAATCTACAATTTAGAAATATTTTGAGAATATTTCTCTATTTTGAAAAATATTCATGAGAGGGTATTTTATAGTTTTCAAATTGTTTACTTAGGTCATCTGGTCATCTTTATTAGGAGCATGCTTCACATCATTAATCCTACTACGTCACAATGATGCGACATGAATTGTAGATGCCTTATGACTAGGTTGGCCTAATAAGGTAACTGACGATGAGGAGTTTTTGCCATTAAATTTTATAGTATTAGAATTTTAATTGTCGTGAATTGATATAATCTCAGGAGCCTAAAGAGCTGTTGATTGTTATAGACCTGGATTCTTATATGGTAGCCGTTGGATTTCAACTATCTTGTATTCCTCATTATTGTTGATTGCTACTGTCCTACTTCATAGCATTTTGTTTCCCCTTTATGGATTGATCATATGAAAAGTATAAAGCCTGAAGGTGATTTGCATTGAAACTCGCAATTTTTTTATTGAATGTTAAAGAATTCTATGGAATTTCTTTTATTTGGTTTTTCACGGGATATAAAATAGGCAAGAATCAATTTGAGTTTGAAATTGAATATGAGCACGAAGTCACATCTTAATTAGAATTTTATTTTGACATTATGCCTAAAATTTGTAAATGAAGTTGAATATAGTTGTTGACCTTTGTACCGAACAAAAAAAAAATCAATCAAAAAATCAAATCGTCATACCTGCTCGCACGTCGTCGCCATCCCTCGCACGTTCGACGTCATTTCTTCCACGATGCTCTACTATAGGATGACGCCTCATCTCTTTGTTAAATACCGCTATCGCCTCTCTAGACGCGGCTTCTTTTCGCACATTCCTCCGCTCCCTCGTGGCTATTCGACTACGCACCTTCAACGACTTTCCCTGCCTGTTGGAGCAGAAGTTCCGACATTTGATCGGAAGCAACAGATGAGAGCTTCGCTCACTGCGGCGGTAACTTTCTCCCTTCCCATAGTTCCCCCGCCTCTTTCGTGGTTGTCCGAGTTCACTCTATCGATGGTATCACCTCCTATCGGTTCGAAAGTTTTGACATTTTGATTGGAGGCAAGAACGGGAGCACGCTACAATGAAGGTAACTTTCTCCTGTGCGCATGCTTCTTCGGTCGAATCCTGTAAACAAAGAGAGAGGGAGGGAGAGACCGGCCTACCTCCATTTTGCTGCTTGACTTCACTCCTGCGATGACATTCCCTTCCTTTAGGATAAGAAGTTACCTCATTTTGAGCGGAAGCAACAACGAGAGCTCACTGTGAAGGTAACTTACTCCCTTCCGCGCGCTACTTTAGCCAAATCCCATAGACCCACAGAGTTCTAAAGAGGGAAACAAAGGATTTTATGCTAAATCATGCTCTAATCCTATTAAATTCTACATAATCCTGATCATATCTTGCTAAAACTCTTTCATAATTAGGGTTGTGATTAAGTGTAATTAAGTATTATTAAAATAGTTAATTGTGATTAATTACCATTTATCACAATTAATGCCATTAATAATAATTAATTATTATTAGTAATATTTAAACCTAATTAATCATAATTATTTATTGATTATTACTAACTATGTCTAATTATTATTAGTTAACAAAGTTATAACTAAATATAATTGATTGATATTAATTATGATTAATTATAATATTATAATTAATTATAATTAACAAAATAGTTATAGTTAATTATAATTAGTTATGGTTAATTATAATCATTAGAAAGAGAAGGGGAATGCTTCCCTCTCCTTGTTCCACAAGCCTCCACCGCCAGTCCACCTACGTGAAGGTATAAGTTCTTAACTTAAATCCTATTCTCGACGTTAGCGACGAGCCAGAATCAAAACTATCCGGTCAAAATTCTCTAGAAAATAATCAAAATGTGCGCACTCGGCACCTCAGAAACATATCAAAAGTTACGCGGTAAAAACTGAACCAATCGGAAAATACGGACGAAATTCGCTAACGAAAACGAAATCCGGACAGAAAAATCGTTCAAACTTCACCGTACTGAAATTGAGAAAGGCGGAATGTGCCTTACCTTGCGTACACCAATTTCTTGAACTGTCTCGACGAATGAAAACGGCCCGACGTCTCCCAAAAATCAACTTTTCTTCTTTTTCCCTCGACCTTCTCTCTCCTCAAAAAGATAGTTTTATAATTTTTGATTTTCTCTCTCTTCAAAATGAGCTGATTTCAGCTAAATATCCTTCTGATCGGCCCGGCCGATCGCACGATCGTCCTGGACGATCTGACCAAAATCACATCGTCCTGGGACGATTTCTCAGGACGATAATTAATTTTCTTGGACGATAAAAATCCCTACTCTCTGACTTGTGCCATGCTCTGATCGTTCCGGGACGATCCCAGATCGGCCCAGACGATGCTTACAGGAAAACTTTCCTGTAACTTCTGTACAGATTCTGGAACAAAAAGTGAACTGATCGTCCCGGGACGATCCACGATCGGCCCGGACGATAAGAACAAAACTGCTGTTACAGGGAGGCTGCCAGATTTTTCAGTAAAAAAAAACAAGAGACTTGGCACCAAACAAACAGAACTTAACTTGAACTTGGTTGGACCAAAATAACTTAAGTGAATTCAAACTTAAAAGGATTGCTTGGTCTTGAACTCAATAAGATTATAAGAACTTGAACTTAATCGAACAAGGCTGCAGTGGACATGAACTCGAACCGAATTGAATATAGGGGACTCGTTGACATTGGACTGGAACTGAACCACATCGAGTGTAACTTGAATCATTACAAGGGACCTATGAACTTGCAAATTCAAACTTAACTTGAACTTGTACTTTGAACTTGAACTGTACAACACCAAGTGGAACTTGGACTTTAATGTAACATAGTGCATACGCACTGGACCTGTAAATGAAATTGAAATGAGAACTTGAACCTCAATGAACCATGTCTTGGATGTAAAATCAAACTCAAAACAAGCTTGAGCAAATAATGTTGAATTGGACTCGGATGCAAATAACAAATGGCTTGAACTCGGGTCCGATCACAAGAGACTTTAACAACATGAACTATAAAGAACATGGATGAAGTACACAGGACTTGGCTTTGGATGAATGAACAAAGTCTAAATGCATGGTCATCCAAGTGAATAAGTTGCAAGTGGAAAATAAAATCTCAATGCATGTGAAAGATGATCAAGGAAACCCAAATGATTTAGAATATGCAACCAAAGCAACAAAGCTTCTTACAAACATACACAATGCAACACATTTGAAGCATATGAGTCCCTGCGAGTTGTTGTGGGAAGCTTCTTATTTATGCAATAATTACCCTACAAGCAAGAGGGGTTCAATGTGCAATGGGCATGATGAGTTAAATACAATGTGCTTGCAAGCAACGTCGGGTAACTACAAATGCAAATACTACCCATATGCGATAATAAAGAACTTGCTATGCAAACGATAATCAATATAAGGAGAGAAATGGTGACACCATCGAGTGACGAACAAAACCTTGATGTAGAGGACTTATACAATTGTACCTACGAGGTCAAATGCACTGTACTTGCAAGGGCAAAAGATGGCTGTAAAATGCATATGTGTATCCTATATGCACTATTTGGATCTCCAACACAAGCAACAATGCTAGTTGGCTGAAGAAGGCGACACTGGAGATCAATAGCGAAGGACCCATCGCCGTAAATAAGTTGTGAATGGCAAAGGTGAACATGATTTAGATGTAATTGACTCCTATGACAATTCCTACAAGGTCAAATGCACTATACTTGCAAACAACAGAAACATGTTGCAGAGTTCATGTGTTACTACCATATGCACTAATATAATCTCCAATACAAGCAAGTGCCTGCAGATCGAGATGGCAACACTGTCAATTGATAGTGGAAGATTCGTCCTTGCAAAAGAGTACATCAAACCACTTGAGATTGATGAAAGGTGGATATGATGCTAGAACAATGGCTCTTCTACGAACTCTTCCAGGAGGTCGTAATGAATATAATGGGTACCTGTAAATAAACACAAGCTACTTGTGGATAACAATAGTGGGTATATTGTAAGTACAACAAACCCTTGTGGACACAAGTACATATATCACTTACAACAGCGGTGATTGAGGTTTGCGAGTACGTTGGATATGAAGACAACTCGATGTACGGAGAAGCGCACCTCCCGGTAGAATGGAAGAGATGTTCGAACATATTCGAATTAAACTTCCTAGTATTCCGAAATCTCTTCTTGGTCCTATACTTAGGAAGAAAACAGTTCTGACATCCACAAATATAAGAAATGACAAGTGTGTCCGGATACCTCTAATCATTTTGAAGGCCAATTATTTCATTATTGATGTTACATAATGTAGAAGTTCGATACACTGTAAACCTTAAAAAGAGTTCTTTTTAAGGCAACGGTCACGCATTTCAAGGACTTCCCGATGAACATCCAAATAACACCATCACCGGATCTACAACACTCATATTAGCGGACAGAAGGCATATATAAGTTCTCAAATGGAATGTTGTGTGCATTTAAATGGCAGTTACCTACTCAACTAAGATATCTCAAAATGCCTCCGCACATGCACCGTATTTTGTATACACATAGGTACACAAAAGGGGTATGGGAAATTACAAAACCTGCATGGGCCCTGACGAGTGTGTTATAGAAATACACGTGACTCTAGGGATGTTGCGCTTGTTAAATGATGAATCTAAGTTCTAACCCGATCCGTCTCGATACGGTTCGAACCATTAAATAAATATATGGTCATGAGGTCGATCAAGATATTTATTTTATATATTCATGTTAAGCATTTAAGGCCCTTTATAAGAAAGATTCATCGATAAAATCATTCACCCGTTTGGGCCCCGATGAGCGTGTTATGGGTACACACATAACAATTAGGGATGTTACGCGGGTCAATAAATTCAAATCTAATCCTCATATACGGATCAATAGGAGTCGATAGGGTTCGAATTATCAAACAAATATACGATTGTGGTGATCGGTATATTTGTTTTAATACATTCATATTAGGCTTTCAAGGCCTATAACAATGAGAATTCACTAATAAGGGCATAAAGCCTACAAACCCGATCCCCTATTGACAAGTTAATATGGTTGACAAGGTTTAATCTAAAAATAAAAATGACCCCTAACACCCCGATGATGATCGTGTTGAATGCAGATCTCAACCGGAGGGGTTAATTCCAAATATTTCAAATTCCACTCAAATGAACACAAAAAATCCAAAAAATCCCATAAATATTTAAAATTGAAACTCAATCATCAACAAATTAAGGCAAATCTATCCACCCTCCATAATAATTTGTCGGGGTGGACAAATTGAAATCTACTTCACCTCACATAAAGCTAATGCCTTGTCAAAAATATTACTAGGATCCATTCTCAAATAATCTCCTGTCAATAAGGATGTGATACGTGTCCTCTGACTAGCAGTTTTGCTGCCAAATAACACCACATAATAAATGGTCATGACTCGGGACCCTCTGAACCGAATGGTTTTGCCGCCAAATGACACCACGAGATACCGGTTATTGCTAAAGCCCATACATTCCTTAGTGGCATCAAATCCTTGGTATATGAATCAATAGAATATGATTGATAGGGCACAAAGCCCTCTGTTAGCTAAGGTGGATTCAAATTTGTCCCCTTAAATAAACATTCACTCAGGTTTACAAGGTACCCTTGGACGAAGCAACCCATGGCTGCCGACAAGGATCCTTCTATCAGGTTGGGTCGACTACCTCCTATGACTAAGTAGACCATGGACCACGATTGCCCGGGACGACGAAATCATGGGATCTTGATCGGGTCTGTCATCCATTCCCCCACCATTCGCTTTAAGTATAAGATTGTGAAATTTCTGCTTTTGAATATTAAATCTTCAAACCTTCAAATTTCCAAACTCATGCTGCTACTATACACATGATATTACGTATCTATGGATACAACGTATCTCATCGACGATTAGCCTTAATCGAAAGTTCTCTCTCATTATCGGGAGGGGTAATTAACTATAGGGGCTTGCACCTATAGGAAACCAGAACTCAGATCACAAAGTCCTCGCAAAATGAGGGCGAAATCTCTGGGTAGTGTCTTATCTACAAACCCATCTGCCTTCCCAAAATTTTTCTCGGAACTTAATTCTGTTAAAACTCCCTCCAAAGAAAATGCACAGCAGCGGGCAGAGGCTGGGGCCGAATTTTCGGAGCCCACAATAGTATTGAAAATAAAATTGAGCTAATGTATGAACAAGAGTTAGAATTCAACCATGAAATTAAATTTGAGTAAGAGATTAATTTTAAATATAAATCTAAAATAGACATTGAGTTTTAGTTGACATTGAACCTATATAGAAACTATGGGTTCCAAAAATTCGCGTCTTGGCCTCTCCACGTTGGAGTTTTAAGGTGTGTGTCTAGTCAAATTTTTATAAGCAGATTAGATTTACGATAAAATACTACCGAGAGATATTGTTCTCATTTTGCAAGGACTTTATGATTTGAGTTCAATTTTCCCATAAGCTTTAAGCCCTTATGTTTAGTTACCCTGCCTAATAATTATAGAGCACTTTTCATTAAGGCTAGTTATTAGAAAACCACTAAGTACCAAGTCTATACTAACAACAAAAAGTACAAAAGTATTATTGGATTTAGAATTTACTAACTTACATTTAAAGTGGATGGTAGAGGAAATGATAATGAATTCGTTTAAGATCTTATGGTTATGTCATCTCAAGTTACTAGTATCTCTATTCTATTTAGTTTGAGAAGATATTCGACCAAACTTGATAGAAGGACCTTTGTCGGCAATAATAGGTTGCTTCGTCCAAGAGTATTTTGTAGATCTAGGCTGAGTGTTTGCCTATGGAGTAACCTTAGTTGATAGAAGATTTTGTACCCTATTAAATATAACTTATGATTTATTATTAAAGAGTTTTTAGTCATTGGAGATTATATAAGCTCTGACTATAATTAGAATTTAATGATGCCTTTCAATCATCACATGGTTAGAGAGACCCGGTCATAGCCATCTACCTATGGTGTCATTTAACGCAAAACTAATTGTTAGAGAGCATGTCATTTTTTTAGAATGAATCTTAGTAATATTCTTGATGAGACAATGACTTATGAGCTAAGGCTATTGTTAAATTTATGAACCTAGACATATGGATGAGGAGGCTGGATGGATTTTTCACTTAAGTCATAGGAGATAAATTTCACTTGAAATATTTTCGGAATTATACAAATATTTAACTTTAAAATTTTTTTGGAATCTAAGCCCCGAGTAATTAACTCGGGAATTTAGGGGGATTCCGAAAATCATGTATTCCCCTATGGTTGAGATTTTTTGTTAACACACTCATTATTATCGAGGTGACATTGAATTGTTTTAAAAGTATTTGCATTTGTAATTTGAAAATTTTATTTTAAAAATTAACCCTCCACTTGAAATTTTCTTTCCACACACCAATCACAAGGGATTTAAATAATTTTACTTTGTTATTTGAACCTTATCAATTCTATTTGCCACCAGTCAATCAAGTTCAAATATTGTTTTTTTCTAATATTTATTTATAATATTTATTTATATACATATTTTATACAAAATAATTAATTATTTCAACTTTAAGATAATATTCTATAATATCATATGATTATTTCTTTTTCAATTATGTTTAAGGAATATACTTAATTTAAATATATTTTTTATTTTAATTACAACCGAAATAAATTGATTACTATAGAAATTCATTCTATATTTATTTACTCTGTATAGTTACTATGTAAGTTTTTTTAACCTTTAAGATTTAATATTATAATATCATTTTCACTGTGTGTTCGTGTCCTATACATTTAATAATATGCGTGTCTTATGTTCATGTAACCATGCCTGTATCCATCTATATCAATGCATCAGTTAAAAATATAAAAAAACATATTATATCCACCATTAATAATGAACAAAATCTCTGCATATATAAGTTAGCATCTAGAATAAGTTAAGTATAACTAGCTAGTAAGGTGTTAGATGTGAATTTACTAGAAAGAGATGGCTAGGGTCTAGGGTTTACTAATACAACTTAGTAGTAAATGCATAATAAAAACACAAAATCACAATCCACCAGTTACCAACTCTTAACTTGGATAAAATCAATCTCTTTAATGTAAAAATAGCAAGCACTTCTTTCACCCATGACAATGATTTAATAATCTTCAAATTCTGAAATTCGCTAAGAGAAATAGTGAATAGATATAAATTTCAACAAAAAATAAAGATTTACTCTACAAAAAGAAATTTAGTGCATGCCATATGTTAAACAAGTTTCAATCACGCCTGCACACCAATCACTAAAAAAATTAAAACCAAAACAAGGATAAAAAAAATATCCAGATGAAAAAGTTACAACAGTATAAGGAGACTTGCCCCAAAAATTAGTCAAGTCCAATGAGGGCTCAATGAACACAAGTTTAACTAGCACACACACGAATTGAGAAAAAAACTAAAACTTTACTTTTATAATCAATGATCAATAATTATACATAACTCAGGGCTCATGAAAGACCCAAAATAAGAATTTTACCCAAATTTAGTATATTATGACCTATATATACATGTTGCAGCCAATTTGAGCTAGTGTGGTGAGAATGATGATTGATTGACGTGACAATAGATGTAGCAAGTTCAAAATACCTTGATTGCGGACTAAACCACTCAATTTGTTTGTGAAAGGGATTGCACTGACGTGTTCCGAACGTCAAATTTACAAAAGAACCACTCGTATGCAACTTGCTCAAGCGGCCACAATAATGACAATCTATGAGCGCAATATTGCATAAAATTGTCGAACTTTATTTGTTCATGAAATAAATTGCATCATAGCGTTTAGAACATCAAAATAACTAGAGAGAACTTCTTGTGCTTGATTCAAGTGAACGCAAATGAAACAATGATCTACAAACACTTTGTTTCATAAAGTTGCTCAAACATCGTCCGTTTGTGAAAATGACTTTGTCGGTGCATCTGAAACGTTGAAATTATCCAAAAATAACACCCTTATGTATGGGCTAACTCATAAGTTGAAACATAAATTTGTCTATATATAAGTTGATGGCATGCAAATCTTGACACGTAGGAAACAAGAAATTGCACGAGGGCGTCCATTCACATTTCTTTATCTTCTTTTATTATTTTAATTAAATTCATAATGAAAAAAATTATATATATTATATATATATATATAATATTATTATTTTTTTAATTCCTTGAACCAAGCTTATCTCTACAAAATTCAGCATCTCCGGTCTGACTCGCCTCTGCCCCAATCGTTTTTCACACTTAAAATAAAAAAGGAAAAATTAAAACCTAAAAACTAAAGCCCCAACTGCCTAACATATTCTTCTCATTTTTCCTAAGAAGGAACCCTCCACTCCTTTCCACCTCACAAGCAAACACCCTAGGCAGAATCGCGCCCAACATCCTATACACTCCTATCATCGTTCCTAGTCCCTCTTCAGTCAAGTCCTCTAGCTGCGAACTCATAAGTCCCTAAACTGTCACTTGTAGCACAGAACGTCCCCACAACCTCAGTTCCCTCTTCGAGCACCACGACCAACTGCCACCACCCTAGCCTACGAGCAAACCTGCAGCAACACACTCATCAACCTTCCTTCGTATAACAACCAACCGCTACTTGGATCTGCGCCTTTTTAAGACACTGTTAAGCTACGCTCGACTAACCTTTCATGCACACACAACCCTTACAGCTGCCTCCAATCATTCCTTCTCCAAATGTTTCAAAACCACCAGCAACCTCCCTCTCTCTTTCATCTCACCAACGGCCTCATCTCTCAGCTCACCATCGACCTCCCTCTTAGAACTCTAAAACCCCAACACTACTAGCCATTTGGCCAGCCACCACCACCACCACCTTCACCGTTCTTCCCTTATCTCTATCTCTCTCTCTTATATATATTAAAAAGAAAAGAGAAGAAAAAATTCGAAAAAAAGAGGAATTAAAAAAAAAAAAACAAGAAAAAATATAATATAGAAAAACTTGTGTTTTCATCGTCATTGTAAGTGCTTTGTTATCATCTCAACGCTGACATTGCCTCGTGCAAAAGTATGACTAAAAATCTTAAAATTAAGTAATTGTACATGTTGTTGTTAGTTGGAAGAAATTTTTTGAAATTAAGTACTAGTGCATATTGTTCCAATGATGGACAAAATTTGTGAAATAAGTACTCATGTGCATCTTTGCAAGAAGGTGAGGAAATTTGCCTTTTGCTCATGTAGGTGAAGAAGACCTTGCACATTTTATAAGTATGTTGGGTAGCAGACCACGGCTATGGTATCATACAAATTCGATCATCCCACTTCTTTATAAGCGTGGTGAGCAAGCCTAGCACACTCGTTGGAGAGACACCGGGAAGCTCATGAAATTCTATCTAAATGCCACCTAATTTTGGAATAATTAAAATGAACCGCTAAATTAAAATACAATGAAACAAAATTTTAAATGCTTGTCAAAGATAAACTAAAAACACATAAAATGCAACCTTTGACCAAACAAAGTTGAATACAAGAAGTGGACTTGAAATGAACACGAGAGCTCACTAACGAGCAAAAATATGATTTTATGACAATAGTTGAACATGCAAATTTTACAACTACACAAAATGAAATATTTGACAATTTAAAAAATAAGAAAGGATTTCTACTTGTCTTTAACACCATTAGACCCACAATATACATACAAGTGGACAAAATGCATATCTTTAAACCTCAAAATGAAACATTGACACATTTTTAACGTTAATTGTTGGCACAAACAATTAAATATGAATATGTGTTTTGATTAAGCATCTAATACTAAGTTTTATAAGTAAACCCTAGACCCTAGCCATCTCATTCTAGTAAATTCACATCCAACACCTTGCTAGATAGATCTACTTATCTTATTCTAGATGCTAACTTATATATGCAGAGATTTTGTCCACTATTGATGGTGCATATAATATTTTTCGTATGTTTTCAACTTATGTATTGACACAAATTCAAATACACAAACATGATGACATGAACATAAGATACACAAATTATTAAAAGTATAGAACACGAACACACTATGGAAATGATATTATAATATTATATCTTAAAGGCTAAAAGTTTTATATAGTAAGCATCCGAAGTAAACAAATATAGAATTGTTGACCTCTCTGTGTTATCCAAAAGATACAAAAGAAAAGAGGTTTAAAAAATTGCTTACCTGTAATAACCATCCCGCCGCGGTGTTCTCGTCAGAGGACACTTACCATACACTCCTTTATTGCGCGTGGTGGGAAAGGCCCAGTTTTCTCGTAGTTTTCCCTTAAACGGGGGAGACGCCTGGAGGCTGCCGAAATTTCTGGTGAAATGTTGCTGCACTCGTACCTGTTTGAACTCAAAAAAGGATATGCACTGGGACTAGAACTCAGATGAATTTGAACAGTGGACTTAGGAACTTAAACCAGAACCAAAAATGATTTCTAAAGGCCAAATTTAGAAAAAATAATATCAAAATTGGAACCCAAATCCAAAACAATTTGAACTTATAATTGAACTTGCAAGGACTTGCAAATTCGAACCAAACAGAATGACAAGTGGAGCTTGAACTACACAAGAGACCTAAACAAGCACTTGAATTTGTACTTGGAACTCGAACTGTGCAGCATCAAGGAACACAAACTGAACTCAAGCTGAATCCGAAATAGGGACTTGAGTTTGAATGGAATGCCAAGAGTTGAACTCATAACGACATACAAGACTCAAGCATGGGCTGGACCTTGAACTCGGGTCTGATGAAATACGTAGGACCAGGGCTTTGGATGAATGAACAAATCAGAGTTTAAATGCACAATTCTCTAAGTTAATAATAAGCTACAAGTGGGAGATGAAATCCTGATGCACATGAAAGATGTACGAATTCCTACAACGGTCTCAACAAATGCCTGTTGATTGAGATGGCAATACGGGAGACCAATATGTGTGTTAGATGAACATATTTGATTGAAATTACGAAAATACGAAACATGAAGTTGATTCCTATTGTTTATCTATCTGGAGAATTCGAACTAGCGGTTTTTGACTTGAAGTTAGAGTGTTGTGAGGAATTTCTTATTTAGGGTTTTCTATGGGCAATATATAGACACTTGAGATATGTAAAAAAATTTTGATCATTAAATATTAAAATAAAAAATCTATTTTCTCTTCAAATATTGTCTTTCTACTAATTGGATGTGTATTTTTTGAGTATTTCATAATTCTCCGTGGCTACTACTGTTGGATGTCTCGTTGCACTTGCTAAAGGCTTGGATCTTTGGGTGATTTTCATGTTGTTGTTCATAATAATTTTCTTAGTGATTGGTTTTTATGTGTGGTTAAAATTTTATCAAGTGTGATACATGTTTGAATCTTTTTCGTATGAATCTTGACCATTGCTAAAATTTTATATTTGTTAATTATTATTCTTGTGGAACTTCATAGTTTTGAGACAAATAAATTATTCTTCGGAACGACAGAAGCATCTTTGTTATTTTTACATTAAAAGTGGTTAAGTTCTGCTAAATTTAAGAGTTGGTAACCTATTGATTGTTTTTTTTTATATGATTTCCTTAATGTACATCTAATTCTAAGTTGCATTATCAAATCCTAGACCTTAATACCTCTTACATCACGTAGCATCTTACTCTACCTTATTATGTCAGCTAATGAGCATCCAAGTGGATCTCTACCTTTTCATGAAAATCATGTCAGCCAAGAGCATAAATTGACAACCATATGTCATGAAATCCACTCAATGGACTAGTTCACTTCAGTCCAACCCCCTTTGGAGATCATGTCTTTCTACTCCAAAGCATTCCTTATGTTGGTTCACCTCTATGAAATATTCTTCAGGCCACAATTTACCCCTGGCCGCCTCCTAAACTTGTTTGATGTTTTGTGGTACCTCAAAAAATTTTACATATATAGCAATCTCCACTGCTGAAAGACCATAAAGTAGTATCAAACTTGTATGCTTTTTTACGTTTCCTCTTGTTTAGCAATCTGGGCGGTGCTTTATCTTGAAGATTATAGGTTCCCCTATTTGGATTTTATTATTCTCTTCTGAGATAGTTTGGAGATAAATTTCTTTCCACTTTTTATCTAACTACAGGTTGTGTACAATGCAAATAGCCTATCGAATATAGTTGATAAGAGGAAAAGTTTACAAAACTGGCTTGATTATTATGAAAACAAATACAGGAGAAATTCTGTGACAAGGCCAACAGCCAAGGTTTCTTCTAGCCTCTGATGGCATGTTTTTAAACTTTTTCTTGATTAACATCAATAAATTGGCCTTCTAAAATATTGCAGACAGGATTCTGGGGGTTATGGGGGACATCTGTGGATGCTATCGACTACTATAATGCTGAGATAGAAAAGCTATTGAATAAAGTAAGTCTGGTCTATTGCCATATATGTAACTTAGCTTTTGAGAATTGACACCCAAACATGTTGAAGCACTTTCCCTTACGTGCAAAGCACATATTTAATTATTGCAGGAAACTGCAGAAAGAGAAAGAGTAATTACCGACACAAAAGCCATAATACCTGCTGCTTTTGTCTCGTTCAAAACTAGATGGGGGGCAGCAGTTTGTGCTCAAACCCAGCAGTCAAGCAATCCAACATTATGGTTAACAGAATGGGCTCCTGAGCCTCGTGATGTCTATTGGCCAAATCTAGCAATACCCTTTGTTGAGCTTACAATTAGGAGGTTGCTTATGGCTGTTTTACTTTTCTTCTTGACATTCTTCTTCATGTTTCCCATTGCAATCGTTCAGTCCCTTGCAAATCTTGAGGGCATTGAAAAGGTTTTACCTTTTCTGAAACCTGTTATAGAAATGTAAGTACTGCTCTTACTTCAAGCTTCGTTTATTGCTAATTTGACTGTTTTCATACTATTTGCTTCTCTTATACTCAGTTATCTAAGCTTTAGTTTTTTAATTTATAGTTATCAAACATGAAAACTGACAAAACCAGGCCATTTAGGACTATATACCCTGGTTTGCGTATGGGGTTTCAGGTAATATCGAGTAGTCATCAAACCTGGAAATTTTTCACTATGATTTTCTGGGAAAGGACAAAAAGATTTAATACCCAATCTATTACCAATTACTAAATGACCAAGGGAAATCTTCTAGATTTATGAAATGATGTATAATGATTGTGTTTTGGCAAATATAAATTACATAAATATTCATGCATCTCTCCAGGCATTACCATCAACTTATACACACACACATATTTGTGTGGATGCGCCTGTACTTGCCCATGCCCCATATATGCATTAGTTCATTTGAATACATGTGGATTCCCATAGGGAGAGTTGAGAGATAGCTTTTTTACTCCCCCAATTGATCTGGATTGATAACTCTCTTCATTCCAAATGATGAAGTATTCTTCTTACCCACCCTTTCTTTGATGAATCTGTTGCCTCAAGTGAATTAATAAACGAACAATTTAGAAATGTCTCAGGAACATCATTCCAAACCAATCTGCACAGCTATCTACAATGAAACTAACCCATGGCGTGCCTGATGCATACCATGTGAACCTTCACCTACTATTGTTGCTGAAGAAAAATACTGTCATCTCTTTGATAGAAAGTTGCTTGAACTTAAATCAGTACCCTATATTGTGGATTATCTTTCCTTATCCTCACTTTTGTTAGAAAGTCCATTATAAAGACCTGCCTGTTACATTGGAATTCCACTTAAGATCTTTAAAACTGACCATTATATTGAAACCACATTTTCCAAGAAAATTATTGCCTTTTCTTTTGAATATTTTAAATTTGTACTAAGTTCTAATATCTATAGTATTGACTAAAATTAGATAATGTCATCATCAGTATTTTTGGGCTATATAGGATAGGAACTTGGAATATAGGTTCTCTTACAGGAAAATTAATGGAATTAATAGATATTATGATTCACAGGAAGTTAAATTTTTTGTGCATTCAGGAAACTGAATGGGTTGGAGAGAAGACTAAGAAAATTGATAATTTAGGTTTTAAAATTTGGTATTCGGGTAGTAGTCGTACTAGAAATGGTGTAGGTGTTATTATAGATAAGAGTTTAAATGATAATG
>NW_021318823.1:86178-91789 GCF_001605985.2 Dendrobium catenatum | reverse complement strand
CCTAAATCATCTATAACCTCCCATTCCTTGAAGAGGAAGTGCTCCCCAGTGGTGAAGATCTTCCCTCCGGTGATCATACCCGAGCCCTTCCTCATATTCCCCTCTTCTCCTTTCATATTCAGCATCCCGGCAATAAAAATCATCCCCTCTCCCCACAAAATCAGCACCCCTTTCATAGCCCAAACTCATCTCCTCTCTAGAAAGTGGTTCTAGATGAGGCATTCAATCATTTCCCTCAAGGATCTCCACTTCCGGATTCTCCTTCCCCCTAAATGGGTTTGGATTTCTGAATCTCCAATTGTCGGCTGTGGTCTCATTTGCTTACGATGTCGCCGGATTTTGTTTGCCCTCAAGCATCTTCCACATCATGTCTTCCAAGGCAGCGAACATTCCATCCATCTTTTCATGGATGCAAGCAAATTGATTATGAAAATTAGTGGTTTTTTCCTCAAAATTTGTCTTTAGTTGACCTATATCTCCCTCCAATACTTCAACTTTCCTTCCGGCCATTTTCCTTCCCAAGGTTTCCGAGAAGAACTTGCGGATGAAATTTCCTTGCTGAAATTTCTGGATTTCAGCTGTCGATGGTCTCAAGACAACGCTCTGATACCAATTTGATATGAAGCACTTGAGTTTGCAGTAACTCTAAGGGTAATACTTGAGTTCACAAGCTAACCTAGCAAAGAATTGGCAAAAACAGCGAGAAATAGGGCTGATTTCAAGGGGAAATCAGCAAGAAAAATGCAGGAAATATAGTAGATTGGAGAAGAAACACAAAAGAAATACTTTGATTTTATCCAAGAACAAGAAAAAAAAAAACAAAGCAATATACAATTTTCTTCAATTCGAGAAGAAGAAATACTCTCCAAATCTCTAGCAAACCTAGAGCCCACACCAAAACAAATCTAAATCTCAAAGTTTCAGCCAATCTCAAGATAACCCTAACCTAGCCTCCAAGAGACTAATTAAGGCCAAAGGAGGCTTACAAAATCCCTAAACAGCCCCTAATTCAAATTTTTCCTCCTAAACACTATTTAATTAAGCTAGTGGGTCCCATTAGAGCTTCCGCCCCACTAGGTTCCGCCCAAACCTTGGTCTGCCGGCTGTAAACCCGAACCGATCCTTGTTGGACCGGTTCAGCCGGCCTCTCCTAGGCTGGCTGCGTAACATATACTTGATCCAACTTTGGAGTAGTGATTCTTAGCATTAACTAATCCTACTTTGAAGTTCCATTCTCCAATTTGATCTGTTGTCTGAACTGCAGTTGCGTTTTTTCTTATATTTGCTTTTGTTTGTTTACATTTGAATATATGACTTACCTGCTGCAGTTGGCTGCAGTGAACCAGAACCCTTCATGCTATTTATCCGAAAATGCATCTACTTCAAGGCCTGATGGTTTACTGCCCAATGGAGGATCTTCTTCTGCAATCATCAGTGGTGGTCCTGCAGGAAATCAGAATGTCCAACTTGGCAATGTTCCATCAAATTTTAGTGGGAGGTTGGAAGTTCCGGCAAGCATGTTATCTTCAAAGAACTCACTAATGGGAAGAAATCACATGATGAATGGTACAACAATCAAGACAGAGCCTAGCTATACAACCAATTCTGAGTTTGCGTTTACTGGTAGCAGTTTCTTGGAGACTCAGCCCACACTTGATCCACTTGGTGCATCCTTCAGTGGTCCTGAGTTGACTGCTCAAGCACTGAACGAACCACTTCAGGATATCGATTCATCTCCTTATGGCTTTTTAAGTCATATTCCTCGAAACTTCAGTTTTTCAGATTTAACAGATGGCTTTGCTCAGAGTGCCGGTTTGTCCTGAACTTAGTCTGGTTGCTTTCCTTTATTTTGCTTCCGTCCTCTTCCGGATAACATCCATTGAACCACTTTTTACAGCTCTCAATATTTTTGTTTTCTTAACAGTTATACTGGAAAGTTATGATAGGTCACCTTTTCTTGCACCTGAAGCAAACAACTTTACAGGATCTCCTGGAGTAGAATGCAATGGTGAGATTCTCTTTGTTTTATTTTATTTATATTTTGTTTTCTAACATGTTTGTCTGTCGTTAAAAGGCAGCCTTGGAGCATGTTGACCTTCAATATGTCATGGAGGAATGTCAACCTCATGATTGGTCAAACAAGCTCCCTGTTCAATTGGGTTGACCTTAATCAAATGTACTAAATGGCTCTACTACCCCAACAGATTCTGGCTTCTAACTCTATTTAATCTCAAAAGGCCTTAGAAAAGATGAAGAGACATTTTGATCCCTTAATCAAAATCTTGTTTAGTGTGCTCATTTGATTCAAATTTTGTACTGTGCTGAAATCCCATAACCATAATCGAGTTCAATCAGATCAATTGATTTGAATTGTGTTCTGACCTAGAAATGGCCCATTCGGTTTGAATCTGACAGTGTTAGTCTGATTCCAAGCATGATTCTCTAATTGAATTGAAGTGGCTTCATTGAGCATTGCTTGTTGAAATCAAACTTAATATAACATATTAAACCTCTATTGAGCTCAACATCAACTGGTTTGGTTCAGATTTAGGTAGGTTAAATTTCAAGTTGATTCTACTTTATGGATTAAAGCTTATTGGCTCATATCAACTTAGATTGGGATTCAATGACCTAGGTAAGCGTAGATTTAGATTTTAATTAAGAATAATTAGAGCAACCGAGTGGACCCAAATATGGCTAATTAAATTTCTCAACGCTTTGGAGTAAGGCTGACTCACACTCAAGATCAATCAATTTGAGTAGTTAAATTTATGTATGAATCCAATTGCTCAATTAAAACTTGATTGGCCTAATGATGCATTGAAATACTAAAATTAAGTTGGAATAATCCAATCAAAGCATACTCGACTGTACCATGTTGGGGTTGATCCAAATGATTGGCCAAATTTTTATACGTGTTATTTTATAAAAATGATTTGGTTAGCTCATATATATATATATATAAAACTACAACCCTTTTATTTGATGAGGACATCTGCCCTTGGAGAGTTTAGCAGAGACGGGGCCGACGATCTACTGCCACGATTACGTCAATTTATTTTTGAGTTATTATATGTATTTATTTATTTGTGTATTTTTTCATTTCTACCCTCACTTGAGGGAATAGTTTTTTGTGACCCTTAGGGGCATTTGTGTCTTTTATTTCGTCATTATAAACATTAGCTATTTATATCTCCTCCTCCCCTTTGGAGAGGGTAATTAACATTATTACAAGAAATTTCTGCACTTGTGTGTTTTGGGAGAGCTTGAGAGTTCTTGGAGATATTGAAGTCCCTAGGTGAGGGCATCGTAATACCCACCAACTGCAGGAAACGTCTGGGTTTGTGGTTGACTTTCTCTTTCCCCTTCCTCCCCTCTCTCCCCCACAAACCGCCGACCATATCTCCCTCCCTCCCTCTCTCGGCCAAACCCCACCACCACCACAACCCCGGCCGACCACCCCATCTCCCACCTCCAAGCCGCTGGCCATAAGGCCCATCACCTCCTCTCCAAACTGTCGGCTTCAAGGCTCCCTTCCTCCTCCAAACCGCCGGCCCCAACCCTAACCCTAACCCTAGTCATTGGCCTCATTCCCCTCCCCTTGCCTCCAAAATTCAAATCCCTATTTAGTATTTTCCTTTTATTAAACATCTTAAATTAGAAAAGTTATTGATTTCAACTTCCAATCAATTTGAATTTGAAATTATTTCATAAGATATGATGATTTATTTTAGGAAAGTTACTTAAATCAAAACTACTTAAATTTCAAATTGGATTTGATTTAAATCAATTATTCCCAATTTGAGATTCTTGATAAGGCAAGCCTTAACTCCCCTCCCCCAAACCCCATTACACTTAAGCATGCCGCCAGCCCCTTCCTCCTTCCCTCTCTCTTCCTCACATTAAATTCCTTCCTTCTTGGAACTTCAATCAATTATCTCATCAAGGAGCATCTTTCCTTTCCCTCCCGTTAGTTGAAATCCAAAATTCAAAACCTTAATCCCCTCCTACTCAAAATTGAAATTCAACTTCAGATTTTGTGACAAGAACTTCCCATCCTAGTCTTTGCCGACCACCCAACCCCTCTCCCCATCATTGCACTTGGCTTGATACATCACCTAAGGAAGAAAGGAGAGAAGAAGCTACACCACTCCCTCTCCAATACCTTAATAAACTTCTCTACCAATGTATGGCGGATGCAGAACTTGATCACAGGTTTGTGTACAACGATCAAGGGCAAATCAGCATTCTCAATTCTCCGCTCTTTGACGTCAACATGGAGATCGATCAAACCTTAGAAGACTACGTCGAAAGGATTACCTTCACCCTCGCTGCCGCTATCGACGAACAACTCTCTTCCATTCAGTGGCAGATCGAATCCAAATCTTTATCTAGGTAAATCTCTCCACCAAGTCTCTTGCTTTTTTAAGTATTCCCTTTAATTTGTGGCGTCATAAAAGGTTGTGCAACCTATCTCCGTTTAGCCTATGAATAGTGTGAGTGAGAAGGATCCAAATAATGCCTAATCTTATTGTTATATCCGTTTAGCCCATGCTATGTTTATCTTGATTGTAATTGATTATTCATGATTCTAACACCTACATATAATTTGGCCTATGCTTTAATCATCTCTCTATTGTTTTAATACTCGTTTAAATCACTAGAAGCCACATAATTATTATTGCTCTAAATTAAAAAGGTGCGTAATCTCAACTTCACATAATTTCACATTCATTTAGTTCTACATCATTTTGGTATCAGAGCATGATTGCATTTAGGTGCCTCTTAGGAAAACTTTTCTTTTATGTTTAGCATCTAAATTGCATCTTGCACGCATTAAACTTATTTGCATGTTAGCATATTAATCTCTTTCATATCTTCATAGTTATGAGTCACCCTTAGACATTAGGATGGACCCGGAACAACTTCACAGAACTTTAGACCTACTAGTAGGTTGGATGAACACGATTAGCCAACAACTTAAAGAAAATCAATCCAACCTAGTTGAACTCCGTCGCTAAACAACTGAATGATTTGATACAGTAGAACGAGTTAGGAATCACCCTACACCTTACCTTCTAGACCTCTGTCGTTGTATGGGGACGATATCTTACCGGATGAGGGACACCTCCGTGGCCCTTATCGTGCTCCTCACTACGATCATAATCTTTATAATGACCCTGATATACTCCTAATGAAAAACATTATGGTAGATGCCCTAACCTTTGACAGTTCTTTCGATCCCCAACTCTTCCTGGACTGGATCAAGGGGATGGATAGTTTCTTTAAGTGGTACAATATTTCTGAAGCTAGGAAAGTCAGATTCGCTAAAATGAAACTCGATGGTAGGACCACTTCCTATCACTTTTCTATAAAGGCAAACTTGAGTCTAACTTGGAAAGGATATGCCCTTCAATATGCTACCATCCAGTTTTCTTGGGATATCTGATAGGAGATAGTCCATGGATGCTAATCGGACTCCTTGGATAACGTGATTTTCTTGCCCTCCAGCATAAGGAGACTTTGTCCACAAAAAATACTTGGGATGATGAAATTACCCGATACTAGATGTACTTGGGATGATAAAATTATGGGATCTTGGTTGGTTGAC